>NC_069088.1:1867416-2042902 GCF_947172395.1 Bicyclus anynana | reverse complement strand
TGTGCAATTATGCATGTGTGTGGGTGTTTGTGTTTGTGTATGAGTTAGTGGGTGTGTGAATGCCTGCGTGTCTGAAACAGTTAAGATTACGACGATGATTGGTGCTTGTTGATTTAAGTATGTTTATGTGTAGGGTTCAGATGCTTCCTATGAGCTGTAACATTTTCTTTTTTCAATTGTGCTTTGGAAAGATGAAAGGGGTCTAAGTGAGAGAAATTCTTGTTGTAGGTTCGAGACAGTCGAAATAAGAGTTCTGAGCGTAAAATGTATTGGAATGAGGGACGCTCAAAAGACGAGTGTTCCGTGGTCTAAAAGAGGACGCGTTTATTATTGTTATGTACTTTATTTATTTATTAAAAATTACAACACTTAAGAAGGTGAATTATACGGACAGCCTCAAAAATTACAAAGATTTGACCTGCAACTAAGCTTAAAAATAACTTTAACTATAATAATATTTTCCATAGGATTAAAACAATTTTATTAAATTTTTAAACTAAATTAAATTAGGCAAGCACTTAATATTTTATGTCAAATTCATAGGTATATAAACCTATTTGACATAAAATACTGTTTAATTTTTTTTACTATTTCTCTCGTTTACCGCATTAATTATGTTGGCAGGTATTTCATTCATAATATGTAATATGTGATTCGTAAATTGGGACAATATTGAATCCGGACTGTTTTTATTGGGCGTTTTATTAACGCATGTCTATGCGTGACGCTGTGAGCTTGAAAATTTACTTTAAATTGAGTTTCAATTAAATTTTTAAGGCTACTACTAACTCTCTCTTAATTGCAGCTGTATTCATATCCTACAAAGAGTGAAGGTACGATTTTGCGTACCTTAGCTGTAGATTATAATTTTATAATTACACTTGTACTGCCCGCGGCTCGCATTATTGTAGATATTTTAAGAAACTTAACTTAACTAAACAAGGTAAATTTGTATATTTGTTACCCTTTTTCTCCGCAACTACTAAACTGAATTGGCTGGAATAAAGATAGAAAATAGCCACGATCGCAAACGCTTCGAAAACTAGAAAAATGTATATGAATGACATTTGCTATCGACAGGTCACGTGACCAAGAACTGTCACTCCCAAACATTTTTCTAGTTTCCGAAGCGTTTGCGATCGTAGAAAGAGAATTGACGTGCCACTTGGATACAGGGGCAGTATTATCAAAATAGGCTTTTAATCCTAATATTTCCACGAGAACAGGATCCAGGTGGGCCATGGCTACTAAAATATAAAAGTAGCAACTATCAAATGTTATGGCCAAGAATTAAAGGGATCCGTAACAAAATTCAATGACGCAAAAGATCAACAAAAAAAAAATACAGTATATTACACGTCCAAAAAAAGAGGAGCTTTTAAAAAACCGTTCCCGTACATTACACATTCCGCGCCAAAATGTGGTGCAAATAAATCCTCAACAAATCAGTTAATTCCACAAAACATTCGGCGTAATTTACATATTACGGCATTTACGTTAAAAGAGTGCATTTCGACAACCGAAAATGTTTCCATTAAATCTGAACAATTGCAAATGGGATTTCCATTGCAAAGTGTTTTTGTTAACGTTATCCGATTTTTTTTTTATTGTTCGCGTAATCATATTGTAAGCTCTGTGAGCTGGAAATAACGAGGTTCGAACCATATTCTATTAATGTATTTATGTACCGGGGTGTAAGGAGGCTAGTACCAGTCAGTCTCCCCAACTGCCAACCTCACCTGCTCGTGGTGCACCCTGCAGATGGACGGACGAGGCTCTGGCGACCGACGAATGGCGGTATATCCATTCCCACAGGCTAGATTACGAAATGCCTCAGGCCGGTGTCGGGCAGCAGCGACACCGACAGCCCCTAGTCCCCGGCAGCCCCGCTATTCCTGGCTCTGGCAGCGGTTACTGTAACGGCGGGGCAAGGGTGTTTAGAGATCTTCGGCAGAGATTCCGCTGCCAACCCCGACGACTACCTATGGTTCCGAGACTTGGGCGCTAACTATGGGCCTCATTAAATAGCTCAGAGTCACATAGCGGGCGATGAAACGAGCTATGTTAGGAATATCTCTGCGTGATCGAATCAGAAATGAGGAGATCCGCAGAAGAACCAAAGTCACCGACATAGCTCAACGAGTTGAGAAGCTGAAGATGGGCGGGGCACATAGTTTGAAGAGCCGATGGAAATTGGGCCCGCACTGGAAAGCGGAGTGTTGTGGTGGACTGACGACATTAAGTGAGTCGCAGGGACTCGCTGGAAGCACTGGTGGCTCAGTATCGTGATGTTTGGAAGTCCCTACAAAAGGCCTATGTCCTGCAGTGGACGTCCATCGGCTGATATGATGATTTATGTACCTACCTTAGTAAAAAAAAGCCCGACCATGTGCGTGTACGGCCCACTCGCAGTGTAAGTCGCCTTACAGATTTCATATTTCGGGGAAGTATCCCTGAAAAGGTATTTCTAGTATCTACTCATATTCTCCGAGCTAAGCCGCGGACGGACCGATGGAAATGGCAAAATCTATAGTTGAGTACATTTATATTTTATATTTATTACATAACCCAAGAAATACTGCTCTATTTATAGTAGGTCTCAGACCAATTATTGTATAGGACCTGCCTCGCTAGACGTTACTTTTCTGTCAAAGTATATGATCAACGATCTAATGCGATTATAAAAACTGTCTCTATAGAATAGATGTTAAATAGTTGTAATCGTGTTCGTCGGTTAAAGAGCTCCGTAAAAATACCTTTTTGTGTAATTTAATTGTGTAAAAAAACGGGCAAAAACTTCTAGTTTAGTGTAAGATTAATACCAAATCTAAGCTCGTTTTCTTCAGAAAATGACAGACAATTTTGTTCGTGACTATAAGTGCGATACAGGTCCTTCTATAATTGGTCTGAGATAGTAGGTAATCGTTATATTGATATCTTTGGCCATATCGTGTAAAATTTAATATAATTGGAAATGGCAGATGGTCAAATAAAGTAAAAGAGAATGAAAGGACTACACATGCATGTAGCTAAAATAACGACTCTCTTACATCATGTTGTGCACTTGAAAGCCTTTAATTGAAAAATAATTAAATTCTATATTACAGTGTGTAACCGCAGGAAAATAGTTCATATTTTCGCAATATGAAAACTTTTATGAAACATTTTTACAAGTAACATAATGAAAGTAATAAAAGATCGCGGGAGACCGCGTTTTATAATAACCGTATAAAAGCGATGTCTCGTGTTTATTGCAAACTACGGACTAAGCCTTTCTGTGGAGAAGTTATTACAGTTTTGCTGGTAGGAGTAGCATTGCGAGAAATGTATTATTTTATATTAAAAATAATAGATTTTTCAAAATACATTTTGGGCTCAGACTATTAGGTACATAAGGACAAGTATCTCACCAAAATTCCCGAACAAAATTGTCTGTCATTTTCTGAGGAAAACGAGCTTGGATTTGGTAATATATCTTAGAATAAACTACAAGTTTTAGCTCGTTTTTTACACCATGCAACTACACCAAAAGGTATTTTTATGGAAGTCTTAAAAACGAACCGACAAACGATTACAACTATGGCAAATCGATTCTATAGAGACAGTTTTTATAATTGCATTAGATCGTTGATCATATACTTTGACAGAAAAGTATAAATGAATGACAAGGCAGGTCCTTATCTCATTAGTCTGAGTTTTAGGGCAAGGATAAGGTTGAGGATGCTCTAGTCTTGATATTTGGGTTATAAACTTCAGTCAAGATTAGTCAATTTGATGATGTCCGGAATCCAGTACTGATTTTTCGAAGACAACCCTATGTATACCAGTGCTATACATAGCTTGGCAACTACGTAACACTCCCGATGTTGCGCGCGGGCCGGAGGGCGTGTAGCGATGAATGAAAACCCACGACTGATGCACGTCACTTCCCCGCACGCAAGATTTCACACCCGCGCAATCTTTCCCCTGTCGCCCGCATATCATGGTAGTGTTATCGACGAACTTGCCAAACTATAGAACTACTAGTACCGATTTACATATTTATATCTGCCTATCCAAGAGTTGTGACGGTAAAAAAATAGTCAACCTAACGTTTGCATATTCTTCGCAGTAGGCTTTATAGTTTAGTTTGCTCGATTGGTAAAAATTTGTCTATTAGCCAAACAATTGAAAAAAAAAACAAAAAAAATTTAATTAACATTTCCTTGACTGAATTTTTAGGCAACCCATTGGCAATATACTTGTTGTTATATTTAATTTCATATAAAAAACTCAAGTCTTATTTATTATATACGTGATTTTAGACTAAACTCGTAGTGGTTTTATCGAGACTAAGAAGCTGCCCCAGGGACACCCCTAGTTTCTCAGAATCGAGTCAACCCCCTTAGAACCATAGAGTTAATACATGAAATGTTATTATGAAAAGAAGTAGAATAAAAACGCCGTCTTATCTCTAAGCAGCCACTGCGCAGGCGTTTCTAAGAAATATTGGGGGTAATGGACAGAAAATGATATTTTCCACAAACTTAATAATTTGAATTTTCGTCCCAAAAATATTTTACTTTGAAATTTTCAAGTACAAAAAGGAGTAAAATAAAAGGATTTTTAGTACGAGTAAGCAAACTCAAAGATACAAAGCGGCTGAAAAGCCTAAAAAGGCAATAAATAACCGCTGAATGTAAGGATATAAGGCATTTTCCGTGGGCGTGGCCTGACTCTGTTGGGGACAATTTTAATGCGATATTACTTTGCATATAAATCATTCACGTTAATGTACAAGCGGAAGCGGAATTTTTTCAAAACAATTTGTTGAGCATAAAAATCTTTATAAATTAAACAGAATTATGTTTAATTAAACTTAATTAAATTTAATTAAACAGAGGGGTAACAGCGTAACGGGTACTTTGCCTTTGGGTGAACAATTAAATGTTGTGTATTTGTTTGTTTTATTTATTTGAAATTCACGAACTAGATGGCCACGACCACAACTAAGTGTTAGCCATGGTCACAAAAGCTACGGTCGGACTGCGGCCAGGTGCGCCACGACCACGACCAGTCATGAAGCAGGCAAATGTCGGGTTGCTGTTCACTCATGAACCAATATTGGCTAGTGGGGTCTCATTCACAGTCACAGAAGTAGTGCGCGAGAACTCATGGCAAATTATACGTAGCTTTATGATTTCTTTTTTTTCTTAAATTTCGTCGTACGTCCATCTACAATTTTGTGATTACTCGACAATAATTATATAAGAGTTTCCATTTATTATTTTTATTTTTTTAACTTTCCGTAGCCTTGTCTAATTCGTCCATGATAATTTTTCTACTCTTTTTCATACGTCCAGTGAAATGAAAAACATCAAATTTACTTTTAGACTATAACTCCAACCAGAGTCACGGACTGATGACCTTGATACAAACGTTACTCCCTTTGGACAGGGAACGTGTTAAGTGTGTACGTGGTCATTGAGGCCCTGGTCGTGGTCGTGGTCGTGGCCAAAAACAAAAACGATCTGCAAGGTGAAAACGGCAGCCCAGACAGACGTCAGGCAGTAGCTTTTGTCGAAGCGATTCGTCATATTTTCTTTTCTCCCAACCCAAATTTCTTGTAAACTCGCTTCCGCCTGTGGCCGGGGTCACGCAGGGCGCGGTATGCGCCTCGCGTGCCCCCGCCGTTATTTTAGTCCTTAATATGCGCACGAATGAAGAGATTTTCAATTTTAAGCACTCAATTAAAACTGTAATTTACCTCGTTGCATTTAATCACGTCCAATTACCTATTTGCTTGCGTACCTACAACTTATTATTTTCCCCTGTTGTTTTAATATTATTATATTCTTCATTCTTACTTACAAAAATAAGAACTGTTTTTATAAGTACAGCTAACAAATATAACGTAGAATAGAGAGATTTTAAGTTTCCGTGTAAGTTCATTTTATGTAATGCATTACGATTTGTTTGCGATTGCGACTTGATTTGGCAATCCTGAATTAGGTATTACCTGAATTCTGAAAGTATTGCCAGTGACAGAAAGGTTGAAGAGTAAGAAATTAAGGTTCACCAGTAGAATGTTAAAATTGCAAGTGGAAGAACATAAGATGAGAGGAAAACAAAAAAAATGGAGTGTGTGAAAAAGAATACCTATGTGTGTTAAAGCGGTAAATGATAAGGTAACAAATGATATAGAATTGAATGGAAGTGATTGACATAATTTTGAGGTAAAAAAAAAGATTAATTTGTAAGTAATGCAATCTTCCTCGTGCATACTTAAATACTTTATATATTCCTATCGTCAGAGGTTGCCTAGTAGAGATTACTTATTAGTAACATGGCCGCCTTTGCATGCTTTTGTGTATAAAGTATTACTTCTTTATCTTCTTTTACTTTTTTTAAGCATATCGATCTAAGATAAACCAGACAAAAATATAGTTATTGTTATTAAATTCCCCAATTATAAATTGCTTTTATTTTATATCATAAATGTAAATTTAAGAGTAGTAAACGTACCTACGTATACGAGTACATACCTACGTTTAAAACAAAACAAGCACTTCGTTTCGCAAATCTGAAGTGTGTATTGCCATATTACCGTGTTTATTGCCGCTAAACTGGCGGTTAACCGAGCTTACAACGGTTTACGCATATCGCATCGACAAGGAGCAAGAGTCATGGGGACCCACCCTCGGCAATAGGGTGTAGCTAATGGGAATCATTGTAACTTAGTGGAAACACGAAATGGTTTGATTTGCGTATTCAGAAGTTGATGAATGCTTTTTCGGCATTTTGCGCTCCCTATTAAATCGCATGACTTTATTACCAGCAATGTTTGAAAAACCAGTCGTCGTTTGTACTTTATTGAATGAGTTTGAGGTAATTGATGAAACAGATACGTTTTTAGACACAACTAATATTGAAAGGCACTGCAGGGTCGTCCTCCTTAATTTCGTAGCAATGTCGGTGACTTGAGTAAATCAGGTACAGTCCTATGGTGTGATTCCGCTATTTTATACTCGTCGATTTAATATTCTTCTATTCGCACTTACTTCTTCTCTTGGAGTACCTCTCCAATACTGAAGGTCGGCGGTCAGCTTTCTAAACTTTTCCTTGACCATGACTAGGCGGAACAGTTCTTCGACTGTCTTTATGCCAGTCCACTCCCTTATATTTCGTAGTCAGGACTTCTTTCTTCTTCCTACTCCTCTTTTGCCTGCAATCTTGCCCATCATGATGGTTTGAAGCAAACGGTATTTTTCGTGTCGCAAAACATGCCCTAGATACGATATCTTCCGCTGCTTGATGGGTTTAACAAGCTCAGTCTTCTTCTGCATTTTGGCAAGAACCTCAGTGTTAGACACTTTCACCGTCCAGCTTATGCGGAGCATTCTGCGGTATCTCAAAGGCTTCCAACTTATTACACAGGTCTTCCACTAGGGTCCATGCTTCACAACCATATAATACTTACGCATGCACTTACTTAAAATATGGGATTTATTGCTTAGACCCACCACGTTGCTCCAATGCGGATTGGCGGGATCATGGCGATAAAATTTGACTCTTAAAATCACTATTATCAGACGATGATAGTGACCGATGGCTTATTGTGGTCCTCGATGCGCGAGGATGTATCACCACCAACTTTCCAATTTGCTTTCAGCGAAAATATTTTTGGCAAAAGAAAAGCTATACCATAGCCCGACTCAGAAATCGAAGCTCGTGAGCGTCTCCGGACCCAATTTTTTATTTTTATTTTAATTCTTTACAAGTTAGCCCTTGATTACAATCTCACCTGATGGTAAGTGATGCAATCTAAGGTGGAAGCGGGCTAACTTGTTCGGAGTACGATGAAAATCCACACCCTTTTCGGTTTCTACACGGCATCGTACCAGAACGGTAAATCGATTGGCGGTACGTCTTTGCCGGTAGGTTAACTAGCCACGGCTGAACCAGCCAGACCTGGACCAATTAAGAAAACCTCAATCGGCCCAGCCCGGGATCGAACCCAGGACCTCCGTCTTGTAAATCCATCGCGCATATCACTGCGCCACGGAGGTCGTCAAAATAATACCCATCACATATATATATTATATATTAGTATATTTTTTAAGTTTTTTTGTAGTTTTGAAAAAATTCAAAAGTTACTAATAAAGTTTCTAACTACCCTCTTATTCAAATAAAATAACTCTGTCAAAGCCAATTTGAGTTTAACACCCCTTTCAGTTGAGCGTTAATTAGTGTGAATAAATAACTTTTTGCTGTTTAAACATCGCGGCAGAGATAATATAAAAGTAAAGAGAAAAACTTCTCCTTTATGACTTTTTAAGTGGTTCTCTAATTGTACTAATTGAAAACAAACTAATTGAATTTAAAGTGTTCTCTGAAGACTTTAATATTTAGCATCAAATTACAAAACACTGTTTTTTTTAATATTCTTTATAAGTTATCCCTTGATCACAATCTCACCTGATGGTAAGTGATTATGTAATCTATGATGGAAGCGGGCTAACTTGTTAGGAGGAGGATGAAAATCCACACTCCTTTCGGTTTCCACACGACATCGTACCGGAACGCTAAATTGTTTGGCGGTACGTCTTTGTTGATAGGGTGGTAACTATCCGCGGCCGAAGCCTCCCACCAGCTTACTTATCTTACCTTACAATAATCTAATGCTACTTTTTGAATTTTTTGAATAGATCCGTATACGTAGAGTATATTAATTTAATGCACAAGTATATACGCAAAAATTAGTGCCGTATAATTAAAATACCCCCTTTGCGACCAATGAAGAGGCAAATCTATGAAAAGAGATCTAGGCGTAGATCTTACGCCTAGAGCACCAGCTCTCCTAGACAGGACAAGTACCGATTTCTCAATCCCAGATTTTCTCGAAAGAAAAACCCAACCGCTTGCATTGTAGATACTTTGAGTTGAGTATTTACTGAAATGAGTATTGATTATATTGAGAAAATATTACCTCTGTAATATTTTAATTCCAATGCGTTTCAAAACCTTTGTCGTTTTGTTTACAGAAAATATATTATTACTGAATTCAGTTAGAACCCCACTACCATATACAGACATACAGACAGAGTGACCCCTGATGACGTCACTGAGGTCCCATTAGGGAGCCTACTTGGCCTATTAAGGCACCTAAACAATCAGAAAAAAAACAGACAGAGTTTACAAAGGCTTTTTATCTTAGAAGCTGCAACACCTATCTTTAAAATGTGTAAGTACCTACATTTTGTCTTGCAGATTATTTCTATGTCCGACAGCAAAATGTAGCTTTTCGCAATTAAATTACAGATGACGGTATATATTTCTTATGCCGGATCTCATACCATATGTAGATGTTATACCAGAAAAATAATTAACCATGTAAAATGGTTCAATCCTCTCGCTGAAACTATTATAGAAGTTCAATGAAGTTTTAAGTTTTTTCATATTTAAAAATGGATATACAAAAAGTCAGCGAAAAGTTACAAAGTTCAGTAGCGAGGCTCCTCTGCTCAGTTAAGTGGCCATTAGCGGAGTAGTTCGCAGCTACGCCGGTCGGGTTATTTTCCGACTTAACGCGTATTTCATTTTAACCCTTACCTCTAATGGACATCTGTCTACTTGGTCGCATTCTTCATTGGAATGGTTGGCCTTCGTGACGCAGTGGTACGCGCAGTGGATTTACACGACGAAGGTCCTGGGACCGATCCCTGGCTGGGCCGATACTCAATTGGTCTAGGTCTGGCTGGTTAGTTACCACCCTACCGGTAAAGATGCACTGCCAAGCGCTTTAGCGTCTCGGTATTTGCTTGCTCTCATCTTAGATTGCATCATCACTTACCAACAGGTAATATTATTAAGGGCTAACTTGTAAAGAATAAAAAAAGTCGTGTCCGCATGTCTCTTCATTGCGTTTACTATCCCTCTCCATACAGCTCGGGCCTCAAGTTTTCTTACAGCCGCCGTAAGAGGGAGACACATTAGTGACTTCACCTGGTCAGCGGCTAGGTGGATGGCCGTGCGGTCTTTTCCCCTCCACCTTACCCACAACTATCAGTTTATCCAAACTATTGGGGTGGCGGGCAATATGACCAAAATAGCTTAGAATCCTCTAATAACTTATATGTCCACATCTCACGAAGCGTGTTTAAAAAATACGTTTTAGATTGAACGTTTACCACGTACTCCACAACTGAGGGCCCAAATTATTATTTACCACCTCCTGGGGTGGTAAATTATTAGGGTTTATGAAGGTCTAAGATCTTTTAATAATAATCTTTACCCGCTGCATATTGCTTGTAAGAAAATACAGAATTAAGAAACTACTTTTAAAATCTAGATCATTTAGGTTAAGTCGAATGTTAGCAAGCCATCTAGTAACCAAGAGAATTTTTTATTAGAACACTCAGAATTTTTCATAACATAACTATCTTATGTCTGTATAAAGTAATTAACAAAATCACACACTCTCTTTCGTCCCACCATAATGAAAGAGAGTAATATTTCTTTATTAAATGTTGACGAATAGCAGCAGAATTCTGCTGCTATTCGTCAACATATAATATCTAACTGAACATCAAACTACACGTCATTTTACGTCAAAATTAGAGATGCTATAATTTTTAAGCTAATTACCCCCAAATACGGCGCAAGATGCTGTCAGGCGTTTCATTGCTAATGTATTGTGTCATTTAGATTAGGCTTAACATTAAGCTTGATAACTTAATCCCTATCATCCTATTACTTGGCAAACGCCTACGCCGCAATACCTACTTATTAACACCATTCTATTATGTAATACAGACACAGGAAATGTTGTAATTTCTTATTATTTATATAAAAGCCTCAATAGCTCAACGGTAAGAGCGGTCGGACTTATCACGGAGGGTGGTTCGATCCCCGCCCCGTTGATCTATTGTCGTACCCACTCCTAACACAGTCTTTCCCGACTAACTGGAGGGAAATGGGAATATTGGTCATATTTAAACAGATATAGCAAATATTCTTATCAAAAAAAAAAAAAATAACGCCCCGTCCAGATGCGCGTTTTACGCGTGAGTGAAAAAACGCGCGTAGACATTCTGTATATTATGTTGCTCTAATACCTAGGCGGTGTACCATTCAAGTAATCAGTCACTACATCGTTTTTCATCATATTTTCGTTTATGCAATAATCTAACATCGTATTTTCAACTAAGCGACATAAGTATCATCATTTTACGTAAAGTGACAGTATTATTAAAGTAGCAGTAGCAATTAGTAAGATTATTTCAACGAAAAACCGTTATTTACGTATTTTCGTTGAAATAACCATGTTAGATAATCGTTAAAACAAAAACATCGCTGCCATTTGATGTAAAATGACGTAGTCAAGATAATTTTGTTGAAATAACTGTGTTAGATTGTCACAATTACGAAAATACGTTGAAAAACGATGTAGTGACTTATTATTTTAATGGTACACTGAGTTACATAATAACCCTACTGGACTGGCCCTTAACCACGCACGTCCGCTAGTAGTTCCTGCGACGTAGCAGTTTAGTGGGTCGGTGTAAAATAAGGAACTTCAGGTATATTACGAATTAGTAGGGTAAACTCGCCAGTTGTTGACACTGTGAGGTGAAAGGCGCCTCGCTAAATTGTATGGACACTTGACGGAGTTAAACACCCGCTTCCTCGGTATTCAGCACACGTTCAACTTTCGAGTGAAATTGCTATGGAATTATGCTACACATTTTGCATTGTGAAATATAATTAAATAAAATCAATTTGGTTATGAAACAAAGCTGAATATCAACGCCAATAAGCAAGTATATAAATATTTTTAAATAATAATTATTATTAAATCTTTCACTTTCACAGATATTTACCTAATACTAAACCGATAAACGTACACTTAAAACATTGAATTTTGGTCCGTTTGGCTCTCTCTCTCTCTATCTCTAAATTTTTGTCTCTCTGTGTAGATAGACAGTTGAACGGGAATTTAGGTAGTTGAAGTCCCTTTTTTAAGAAAATTTACCACAACTTTTAAATATGACCAACTAGCTGACGCCCGCGACTTCGGCCGCATGGAAATCAATGTTTCACAAATCTCGCGGGAACCATGTACTTTTCCGGGATGAAAAGAAGTCTATGTGTCAATCCATAGTAATATTTCCATTCGAAATTTCAGCCAAATCGCTTCAGTACCTAGTAACGGCATAAAAGAGTAACAAACATCCAAACAAACATCCAAGCAAACGTCCAAACAAACATCCATACAGACTTCCGCATTTATAATATTAGTAGGAAGTAGGATATTTCCATTCCCAACTAGGCAACTGTGTTAGGAGTTGGTACGACAATAATACAGCGGGCAGGAATCGAACTTCCACCTTCCGGTGATGAGTCCAGCTCCTTTACCGTTGGGCTATTAAGGCTTTGGGTAAGCTTTATAACTAATGTTAATAATAATGTAGATTATGATAGACAATACACGATTCTGGGATATAAAAAAATCGGAAGTAAGTATGACGTAGGTACCGACCGCCAAACCCTTCATACGATTTAATTAAAGCACACAGATAGATGAGTCCACGTCACAGCAGGGCTTTAATAAGGGCCCGGGTATCAAGTATCATTTAACCCATGATTTTTTACGGTTTCCAATTTAATCAGGGTGCCTTGGAAACGGCGCGTGCCGATAAAGGGGCTTGCATACTAAAATTTGCAATTCACTGTTAGTAAAAACGGTTTTATACCGTTGCTTAATAAACGTTTTAAAAGTTACGTAAGGGTTAGAACGGACTTGAGGACATTGTTACAATAACCTATTCTTTGGGTCTATAATTTCTATCTTTTAACTGAACACACATTTTACACGTTGTTTTTGTAAATCTACAATTTTTTTTTCGCCAAAAACTACCTTTTACCTTCATGCCGGTATAGCCTACACCAAACTTTAAATTCGCTCTGAACACTAGGTGTGTAGCTACTTAGTACCTAAATAGATAAATATGGTACTCCAGGCAGATTAAAAATAACTGCAGTTCAGCGTGTTGCAATATCAAAGCGGACTCGAAGTTTTGCGCAAGGCACAGTAATGTTGATTGACGGCAGAAATAAGCAAAGTAACCCGTCATCAAGTTTTACTTCTGCTACCTTCAAACACACACATAGACCTTGTAAAGGAACTTCAATCAAGCGAGATGTCTGGAGAGGCTTACCTTTAATACGGTTTATCAATTACTAGCTGCCACCGCGCGCTTTCACCCGCGTGGTTCCTGTTCCCGTAGAAGTACGGGGATAATATATAGCATATAGCCTTCCTCGATAAATGGGCTATCTAACACTGAAAGAATTTTTCAAATCGGACCAGTAGTTCCTGAGATTAGCGCGTTCAAACAAACAAACAAACAAACAAACTCTTCAGCTTTATAATATTAGTATAGATTCAATATTTAGCAGATATAAATATACTCGTAGTGACAACTCTTAATGAAAATTTAGCAGAGGTACCACTCAATTTATCGTATCCTTAGCTGCTTTTGTGCGTGACTATCGCATTCCATGCATGACGTCAGAACGTATGCTCTCTACCAATCGACTTACAAGGAAGAAGCCTGGAACTGGTGCCAGTGACTAAATAGTTGCGGAGTAAAACGTTAGATTGGTTTGGACCTATAATGATGCTGTTGAATTTACGCTTCGTTCGGCCTTTTTACAGGTAATGTAGATCAGTACAATTTGGGTCGGTTGTTTCTTCGATTAGTTTATAGACTATACCATCCAACAAACAAGGACACGACCTACTTCATGCCAAGCTGGATTGTGAACATGCGACATTGATTGACTTCTTGTACATAATTCAGGAGTAATGTCAACAGCAAATTTATTTTTAAGAGTGGTAAAGAAAGAAAGAAGTAACATTTATGTTGATACTGTTACCAATTTAACAGTTGTAGAAGCGGGAAAATCACTATCGTTATTACATATACACGACCTAGTGAAAGGTAATACCACCAAAGAATAAAAAAAAGAATAGGTACATATAGTATTAGGAAATTAGAAAACATTATCTTTTAATTCAAAACATGTAAGTAATGGGTCCTTTGTTTTGTTTAATTTATTATAATATTTATTTACTAAATTATTAAGTTATCATTTATTTATTGTATTATTATTTATAATTGGCTTATTTTTATAAACCTTTCTACTTGTAATATTTTTGTATTTAATTTATTGTTTTTTTTTCTCTCTTTTCTTTGTATGATGTGTATTCTGAATAAACTTTTCTTTCTTTCTTTCTTTCTATTACCTACAATACCACTTCAGATATGTGCTGCAAGATTTCATTACTCCTGAGTTTAAGTGGTAATAAACTAAGCTTAATCAAAATAAATAAATTTTGAACTTTGACACAACATACTAATTTTAGTTTAGTAATTTTTCAGCACATGGTACGATTAAACTGCATTGAAGATAGGAATTTTTGTATTTTGTACAAAAACCAATATAACTTAAAAACCATAAAATGTCGGCTAACATATATTGTGTTATTTTAGTAGGCCTCGATGACAGCTATCATCCTGTAAAATATGTCATACTATTTATAGGACACCCTGTATATATTTTTCAGGAACAAAATTAGAATTGCTTATCTAGTGTCTAGTCAATAATTAAAACCTTATAAATCAGTCGTACTCTTATTAAACTTGTGTGACAGCAAGTACAGACATTATCGAATGAATTATGAAACAATCCACCCGTAAAAGTATTTACTAAAGCCACAATCAAAAAGTTTTTATCGCTGTCAGGGGTGGGATGGCGTCAGTTTTTTATTGTACTTGGGAAAATTTTTTACGATGTTATTTGCTAGTTAATACGGGTAAATTCGTCTTTTTTTAGTTTGCTCCGTTGTTCTTCAAAAAAAAATTGTTATATAAGTTATGTCGTGACGATTGGTCACATCAACTTTTGAAATATGTTTTCTGGATTTAAGAGATTATTTTCTCCATTGTTTGTAATATAGGGGATTATAATTATATTTGTTTGGTTGATTTTTTGTCATTTTCATAAGAAATTAATTTGAGTTGAAATGCAGTTTTTTAACGTTCAGTGTGTCTATTTGTAGTAACTTTGAAGCGATTTGCGGCTTCAAAAGAATCTTGTTATACTCGAGTCAACTTCAAATTACATTCTTATACTAACTTGTCCTAATAACATATACAAATCATGCTCACGTACAAGTAGCATGGTTTAATTCCTAACCTAACTTATACATTCTAATCTCATTATTCCTTGGTATACAACACTCAGACGACCAAAGAGACATCGCGGTTACAGTTCTTGCATGGTGCGGGTGACAGTTCGTTTACCTCTTGAAAGTATAATCACGATATAGTATTACGAACGTCATAAAGCAACTGTTACCCGCACCATGCTACAGCACACATAGTATAGGTGCGCCCTAAGTGTGATATCTCGACTCTCGAGGTGTATTCAATTATTATTTTTTTAAATAATATTTGCCATATCTTTTTTTTTTAATGAAAATACAATGTATACGCCTCTTTATTCCACATGTCGCGATTTAGAACATGTGTCGCGGATATGACACTCCAGTGACAGATTTCCGATATCATGTTCTTATAATCGACACCGATTACTCGAAGCCTTACTGACTTACACAAAATCGACTATCCAGAAAACTCCATAAATTTAAACTCTATTTCATACAATTTAAGGTGTATTTTAAATTGGCAGGAATCACTTAATATAGGGAATGTGTCTTTTAAAGGATATGTTTATGGACCGGATTATAAAACGTTTAGAAATACGGATTTTCTGGATTTTGTATGTAAATCCAAATGCCTGGTTATTCAAATTTATTAATGGAATGAATATTACACGGTTATTATACAAGTAGAAAATATGAAGGAGTTCATATCGTTCCAGGAATAAAACATTTTTTTCTACAAGATTGTAGTCTCTTGACTACAATCCCACCTGATGGTAAGTGATGATGCAATCTAAGATGGAAGCGGGCTAACTTATTAGAAGTAGGATGAAATCCACACTCCTTTCAGTTTCTACACGACATCGTACCGGAACGCTAAATCGCTTGACGGTACGTCTTTGTAGGGTGGTAACTAGCCACGGCCGAAGCCTCACACCAGTAAGACCTGGACCAATTAAGAAAACCTCAATCAGCCCTGCCGGGGATCGAACCAAGGACCTCTGTCTTGTAAATCCACCGCGCATACCACTGCACTACGGAGACCGAGAAGGTTTTGACGGTCACTAATATGAAACATATAGCACGGCTTTAGACGTAAAGCAATTGGTCAATTGGTCATTATCGTCATTGGCCTTTGCCGGTAGGGTGGTACCTAGCCACGACCGAAGCGTCCCACCAGCCAGACTTGGACAAATTAAGAAAACCTCAATCAGTCCAGCCGGGGATCGAACCCAGGACCTCCAAATAAATATTGTCTGTGAGAAACCCAGAGCAAAGTCTCTTATCTAGCTTTTCATGACCCGAAGCTACTTAGGTTAACAACTGGACCATTGAGGAGTGAGGCAGGCAGACTATTGCATTTACTTTTACTCGAAAAATGAAGTTTTGTCCATAAAATAAAACAATGAGTATCACTTCAAACACTGATACCGCATTAAGTCAATTAAGGGGCGAAGCTTGCTTGCTACTTACATATTGATTTTATACCGTCCAGTTAATGGGCGGGCTGACCCCATTCGTTATTGTTTTAGCTGTTTTTTTGATTCAATATATCGTTTATTTAATCCAAAATATAAAAAATATTGTTAAGCTATTGCATAGCTTGGCGACTGAATCAAGAAATTCCGTAACGAAAATAAACCTAACGCTCAAGCCGTGCATTAAGGTAACACATTTCAACGTTATCATATCGGTTCAAAACTAAGGGGCAAAACTTATTTAGCCAGAGTTCGATTCCAGCTCAACGTAAAGACATTTTTTATTTTGTTTTATTTTTTACTAGCGGACGCCCGCGACTTCGTCCGCGTGAAAGTCGTTGTAAACTTTCAACTACCCCTATCCTACCCTACCCTAACCTACCTCTACCCTACCCCTACCCTACCCTATCCCAACCCTACCCCTACCCTACCCTACCCCTACCCTACCCCTACCCTACCCCTACCCTACACTACCCCTACCTTACCCCTACCCTACCCTACCCCTACCCTACTCATTAAGGCTGCACTTCTTTATTTATTCCTCCCACCGCGAGTCGCGTCTAGCGCGGCAACCGTTACACAAAAATAATCCTTAAAGCATGAATTCACGCACTATGGCTTAGCGTATTTCATGTATAACTTTGGTGTTTCTTTACCGATTTTTATGATTCTTTTTTTATTGAATAGGTAATAATGTTAACTTTCTTATTAGGGATAAGTGATGAGTGTTATAAACATAAGAGTAGACAAATATAATTAGAAAACTCTGAACTGCTAAGCTATCGGGAGTTACACGTGTTATTGTGAGTCAACCATAAAAGATAGACATATATATGCTGTTGTGTTTTTATAGATAATTTTAAGGAGAACATTTCCGTCATACATGATTTCTATGTAGCTTTAACCATTAAGGCTGTACACGCGATGGAAGCTTAAAAAATTGAGTAACTTCTCCCGTTTTCTCAACATTTCTCTTCACTGCTCTGCTGCTATTGATCGTAGCGTAATGAAAAGTATACTATAACCTGCCCAGGAGTATGTAGAATAATTGTACCAAGTGTCGTTAAAATCCGTCCAGTAGTTTTTGTTTCTATAAAGAACATACAGACAGACAGACAGACAGACAGACAGACAGACAGACAGACAGACAGACAGACAGACAGACAGACAAAAATTTTACTGATTGCATTTTTGGCATCAGTATCGATCACTAATCACCCCCTGATAGTTATTTTGGAAATATATTTCATGTACAGAATTGACCTCTCTACAGATTTATTATAAGTATAGATTATTTTCTAAAGAAAAAAAATACTGCATAAATAAAATAAATAAATAATTATATTTGCTTGATAAAAAATGCTTTACCGCGGCAGTCCCCGAGTGATTTTTTTTTTTTGGAATTAATTAGGTTATGAATTATTGAGCTCTTTCATCTGTTAAGAAAATCTTAGTAACATATCGCTGAGTCAAACATAATCACCCACCTGCCAATCGCAATTGAAGCAGCGTGGTGAATCGAAGCTCCAATATCCCACTCTGTAAGAATGAAGGCCTGGTACCTCAGTGGGTTTTCCAAATAAGCCAATGATGAGATTAACCTGTTCTTTGAAGTATAGAAGTGTCAGGGTATTCAATGTGGCTGAACCACGACCCAAATATAACTTGTAAACTATCTGACGCCCCGGGGTTTCACCCGCGTGGTTCTCGTTTTCGTGAGATTACGGGGACAACTCAAATGATGTTGATGAAATTCTAAAGTTTATAGTATTAGGGTTCCGCAGCGCCTCGGTCCGAAGAATAAAAAAAAGAAAGAGAGGTCGAGAAGAGTAAGCAAATGCATTTCTCTCGATGTTTCATTTATCTCAATGTGGTTAGCTAACCGGGCTTTTGACTTTATTATCGCCTTTGTCGGTGGCCGCCTCTATTTGCGAGCGATAGCCTCCGATGGGTCTTGACCTGCATAAAGCCTTTGAATCGGCGCATCAGGTCCATTGTAACTTGTAAATCAGTGCGAATCACAGAACGATTGATTCTCTTTGACTCACGCCGCTCCATTAGAAAATAACTCAATATTTAAAATTTTGAAAAGCCCCCGAATGTAATGAAATTATTAATTACACTCTCAAGCATCAATATTCACTTTAGTGCGGTTTGAGTTGAGACTACACTCGAGTATATTTGCAGCCATTCGGTTTTCCTTCCACATCTTCACCAATCACTCGATCGGCCCATCCAGGAATCAAACCCAGGATCTCCCTATTGTAAATCCACCGCGCATTTCACTGCGCCACGGAGGCCGTTACCTTTTTGTGTTCTTTTTTATATACATTAAGTATAAAATCGAATGATATTTTTGTTTTTATTGAATTTTAAAGACGAGAAATTCGTCAGCACCACAGAGGAGGTCATCAAGTGTTCCAACCTTTAATGTGATCTGGCGTTTAGTCTCGCTTCATTTGGGCTGACGGCTATTAGGGCCAATAAATCTCATTATCCCATTAACCTCGTGTCGGGGCCGATTTGTTTTAGTACACGGAATTAACGCATCACCGGTATCCTTGACGCGTCGCGGATTTAACGCGTCCCAGGTAATTGATTCCTTTTTCATTCTTTACACCATTTTCTTGTCGACATTCAATCCAATATCCAGACCATTGCGATAGAAGGTCACACAAGGAGAGTATCTCAAATTCAAGCGACAATAAATCGTATGCGATAATTTTCTATTACATGAAAATCTCATGTTTCGATGTTGGTGCTCGCAATCCTTCAATACGGCTAGACATAGCGTTAGCTTTTAGCGTCATCTGTGCTGTGGGCTAGATCGATAAGTAGTACTCGTAGTTGTCATTTTATTAACTAACTAGCTGACGCCGCGCGGTTTCACTCGCGTGGTTCCCGTTCCCGTAAGAATACGGGTATAATATATAGCCTATAGCCTTCCTCGATAAATGGGCTATCTAACACTGAAAGAATTTTTCAAATCGGACCAGTAGTTCCTGAGATTAGCGCGTTCAATCAAACAAACAAACAAACAAACTCTTCAGCTTTATAATATTAGTATAGATATTCTAAAAATTGTACAAAGACTTAGCCAAATACAACATTCGCTGGGTCACCCTGTGACCGGTGAAGAGATTCATAAATATTATCGGCCAATATATTGAAGTTACACTACGTCATCTTCACAAATAAGTCTCGATATGACGTCACACAAACATCACTGTATTCGGAACATTAGTGTTCCGAATACAGTCATCAATTAAAAAAGTATCCAGGTAAAGTTAAACACAATACATTATTTAATGCAAATAAGTAAACAACGAAGCGGAAGGTGACAGGCTACAAATAAAGTAAATAACAGCTTACACGCGTGGCGTCAGCTCGCGCGCGAAATAATTTATCGTCTACCCTCCACACTCTACACCGACCGTGCGTTTATTGCTCTTCGCTTCCAAATCTGTTCGCTGCGCAATTTGTGATGCGGGCCCTAATAAAGCTTTTATTCATTTACTTTATAAAGGCGTATTCACATAGACAGCAGGTTGCTTACGTCGCTCTACCAGCGCTTATTACTGGTCCGGGCAGTCGTAGGTAGTCCGTACTGAGTCCCCATACTTGTGTTAAACCAAGTCACAGTCACCGATAAATTCCGACCTGGGGTGCGATTCCGCTATTTTATACTCGTCGATGAAATATTCAGCTATCACAAGTTTTATTTGAATTAAAAAATTATTTCTATGGAATGTGTAGTACACAGGTATTCAGACTGTAGAAGGCAGTCATAGACTAATAAGTAAACAAAGTGTCTATGGATGTGACCCATACTAATAAGATAATAGAATTCAAAGATGGCCGCTGGATGCAGCACGTGACAAGCCACATAGCTATGTATTTGTCACGTGATGATATCCGCCGGATTGTCAAATACTGTTTGTGTAAGGGTAAAAGAATTTTCTTAATTCTCTGCGTGTGTAAAATCTGCCTATCCGCGTTGACCCAGCGTGGTGGACTATTGGCCTAACCCTTCTCATTCTGAGAGGAGATTCGAGCACAGCAGTGAGCCGAATATGGGTTATTAACATAGAGTATAAATGACAGACCGAGCGAGGTCAGAGTTAGTCCGAGTAAAACCAGTATCAGTGGGCAAAACATTACAGGATGCCAAAATTAAAACGTCACTAACAACGAAGGTTCCATAGAAAACAACGATGTCACAGTGCTGTGGCAACTTTACAGACTGTGAGGGCTGATCTGATTAGCTCTGTTGTGATTTGCTACTCAGGGCGCCACCTGTTTATATCCGGTTGCTTTACGTAGCAGTTATAGGCAAACCAGTATAAACGCAGATTGATCGGCGCAGGCTACTTGCATTCTACGTGAATACGCCCTAACAGAGGCTGCAGGTAATTACAGTATTTTGAGTAATAAGACTCTTTTATTAGACCTCGTTTGGAAATGGCTGTATGTGTACTGATGTGAATACATTAATCACCACAGATGGGGGGGAAAATGGAAATTGCGGGTAGATAGGGAATTGACGCTCTCTGTCTCCTGGTATTGCTTTATTAGTTAGGTTTTTTTTTATTCGATATCCCAAGATAACTGAGTAATGGTGCTGTAACTTACTTAGGTACCCAATGCAGTGATCTGTGTAACAGAGTCGCTGTGCTTCATTGTGAAAAATATTCGCATGTGAAATGAACAAGGTTGGCGTTCACAGCAGCGCTGCAGGAAGTAGGCCAGTGAATTTCTGTTACTAGAAATAGATACAGACTTACAACCTTTGTTGCCCAATGTTGGGAAGCTAATATGCAAATCTATGCGTTATGTAAGTTGTTTTAACATTTTTATTACGACGGGACAGTGCAGCATTTAGCGGGCGGTTGACTGTCCTCGAGCTTGGGCGATTAAACGTTAAGTTATTTTTCCCTCAATAATTCAAAGTAGCTGTAGAGAATGAGTGTCTGAGAGTTACCTATACAATATAGGAAAAGCATATTTGAAATCTCATCATTTGTAGGTCGTTTCAATGAATATTCGCGATGTTAACATTTATTTGTTGTATATTTTACTAATAGCAAGACAATCCCGCAAAGGTCGTCGAACCACAATAAATAAAAATAATCAGCTATATGAAAAGCTGCACTGAATATACCGGTGTATATTTAACAGATATTCGGTTCATTGCACTAATTTAGCGTTTAGCTGCACAATACTAAATTCCCCCGTTTAGTTCCACGCGATTGATCCCACACGCGTTAAATATTTAATTCCATTTGGCTTTCTGTCTTTGTGCTGATTATATTGTTTGTCCAACAGATATATACGCTTTTGTTATGTAGTAGCATATCATATAAATAAATATACATAAAACAACCATATAGTTAGTAGTCAGGAGTTGTAGTTTTTTCCACCTATCAGCGTTGCTTGGTTTTGGTAAGAGGCGCAAGGTTACTGGTGTACAGGCTTACAGGCACATGAGGTTCAACATCTATGTCTTAACTATATTTATTTAGTTTTTATTCTTTACAAATTAGCCTTTGACTACAATCTCGCCTGACGGTAAGTAATGATGCAATCTAAGATGGAAGCGGGCTAACTTGTTAGGAGGAGGATAAAAACCACACCCCTTTCGGTTTCTTTACGACATCGTAACAGAACGCTAAATCGCTTGGCGGTACGTCTTTGTCGGTAGGGTGGTAACTAGCCACGGCCGAAGCCTCTCACCAGCTAAAATTTATATTGCACCTACCCCTTTCTTTCTCTGCAAGTCCTGTCACCAGGGGTTGCCTGTTAGAGATTGCTTATAGCAATAAGGCCAACTTTGCATGCAATTTTTTTTAGTTTTAAATTATTTTTTGTAAATTTTTAGTTTGTTTTATATTGTGTGCAATAAAGTATTTCTTCATCTTCTTCATATTAGGTTGATGGTCACAGGGCGGTACTTTTTGTGTCTTTTGTATGCCTTGTGATGTCTTGCTGTTTATCTATATTGTGTCATTTGTTTGCTAATATGTCCGGTATGTAAAAAAATCTGTCATTTGTGACGTCACAGCGCAGTAAAATGGCGGTGTTTTAAATACTAATATGTCCGAAATGTAAAAAATCTGTCATTTGTGATAGGGCTTTAAAATGGTAATTTAAATGCTAATAAATATTTCCGGTATGTAAAAATTAATTTTGCAGAAAATAATATAGTTTTCTTTTATCAAAGTATTGTTATGACAGATATCGATTAAATATAAAACGAAAAATTGTATGCATATCCCATAATCTCGAGGGTAAATTAACGTAATATTCACTCCAATGGGCTAATTTCCCCGATTAACCGAACTAAACTCCCTCGCTTAGTTCCGTTCCAGTTGATTGATCCCACTCCTGTAAATATTTGATCAGATTTTGGCTTTGTATCTTTGTGCAAAGTGTTTCCGGAGCGACCAAACGTGGCGGAACTCACGATTGTGTGTGCATTCATAATTGCCCGCTTTATGCATTTCATTGCTAAGCGCAGTAATGTCTAGTTGCAAAGTACAAAGGTTGTGCCCAACTAAAGAGCATACAGTAAGGGATGATCAGTTACGAGTTAGAGCGGGGGCAGACGATGCGTTGCGGCGGTGTACCGGACTTGCAACCACCGGACGAGGCAGGGAGGGGTGAATGCGTTGCGACGTCGGAGCGGCACCGCTCAGCTGTTTATGCGTACTTTATTAACAGACTGTCCAACGCTGCTACGGCGCCACCGCACCGCTCATGTGCCCGCTGATGCGGTGAAATCTTTGCGATGCGACGCCGCAAGGCATCGTGTGCCCACGCTTTTATTTAGCTAGATCTATACACGGTAGCTAAATAACTATACAGGGTGATTCGGTCTTTAGTGCGGATATTTTTTTTCGTGGTTCTGTATCATTAATAGAATATAAATCTGCAAACAGTTCGATACATTTTATGTAATTTTTTTTTTTAATTTATGTCTCTAAAATAACAAAATAATGTACATATTATTACTAAACAAGATATATTCAGCTTAAAAGTGATCTGGTGACGTCCTTTAGGTATCAAACGAAAATAAAATAAACGCACAATAGGGTGACCTTAAAATTCTGTTCAAAAGTAAATAACTTTAGCTAACGATAATTTTGTTATTTTTGAGTTAAAAAAAAAAGAAAAAATACGTGATCATTAAATTTTGTTTATGTACAAAATATAAAAATATCCGCACTAAAAAAATTTTCTTCCTGTATAGCTATATTATAGTGTACAAAAAACTTGTGCGCTTAACAAGCACACAATCCTCTATCATCCTACTAATATTATAAACGAATGTTTGTTTGGATGTTTGTTTTTATGTTTGTTACTCTTTAACGACGCTACTACTGAAGCAATTTGAAATGAAAATAGATTTTACTCTGAATTAACACACACATAGGCTACTTTTCACCCCGGAAAAATCCATTGTTCCCGCGGAATATGTGTAAAACTGAATTTCACGCGGACAAAGTCGTCGTTTCGTATAAGTCTACTAATATACGTCAATGTTAATTAGCCTTCTGGATTCGATTGAAAAATAGTTGATAAAACATTGTCTATCTTCTGTTTACAATTTAAAACCAAACCTTGCAATTAATTAAGTATTCGTATTCGTATAAGATAATCACTGAAACAATGATATAGTTAGTAAGGATAGTAGGCAAAACATAAAAAAAACATTAAACTTATGAGATTAGTGGAAATGACATGGACATGGAAACTGTCTTAAACTTCCACATTTTACGTACATTTTTATATATTTGACTGGATTATTGATTTACGTACCAAAGATTCTTTGAATTCGTAATCATACATCACTATCGGACAAAACTACGATTAAAGTTTGACCATTCCAATACAAACTTTCGCTAATAACTTTATTCGCCTCATTCGTTGAAATAATGCAATACTCACCAAACGGCGTAACACGCGGCAACAGCGTCGAATATTGTACACAGAGCTCAAACTAAACAGACATAATACTGTCACAGTGTTTGCAAATGGAAAACAGAGTCGACACGACGCTCGCGTGTTAAACTTAGCGATATTATACCTTCGATACGAAGTTATACTGTACAATTGCACAGCGTGGCTGTAACCGACAATTTTGTCGATCCAAATCATTGTTACTAATTGTTGATTATTCAAGTCCTTTTGTCTCGAGCTGATAAAAATCACACTGCTAATAAAAAAAGTTCATGATATATGTGTGTGTGTATGTTACTCTTTTACATACTAACTACTGAAGCGATTTGACTGAAATTTGGAAAAGACATTGTATTTTAACCATTCGCTGCCCGCGAGTATTTTATCGAAAAGCCCGTCTGCGTTTAGAAGCCGATAGTCAGGGAATGCGGTTTTAATCTACTGTTGTAAGCCATTTGAAAAATCTTTATATTCCTCTATCGCGCGGAGCATGATACTATGCTCGCCTATTGCCCTTAGTTTACTTTATATTTTTTTACATGTCACGTAACGGATACGATGGGCGACCGGTCGTCTATTTAGGAGTCAAGTGGTCAGGAGTCGTAAATTTTTATTAACGAAGTGTAACTTTTGACGTGACAACGTCTTAAAATTCGATGGCTACACATTCGAATAAAGGTGACGTCGTTCCATCGCTCTACTTTGCCAACTTTTTTTACAAAAACTAAAGTCCATGAAACCTGGTCCATGAAGATTATTAAATAGTATTTTATTTGTTTGAATATTTAACAGAAAAACTAATTTTTGTTTTTTAAATGCAACCACTCTATAAGTATTTTCTTATGACGTTGTCACGTTCAACTATCGTCAGTAAAGCGACTTTACAGACAACCGATATTTTATTTTATTCGGCAAAAATCCATGGTTACTGCGGGATTTGTGATGTTCATCTATTTGAACGCTAGGACAATAATCTAATGGGCAGGATAAGAACCCATAATCTCACGTATTTGAGTATAACTCTGACCTTAACCGTAGAGCAAATAGAAGCTTTTCTGTTACCTGGAATTAAGGGCATAAGCCCTTCACCCTGAGGGTTTGACGTTGAACTTTATCTGCAGCCTGAATCAAACATATTCGTATCTATTCTTCAAACCGAAACCTAAAGAATATAACTTCCCATAATACTTTACCGAAAATTAATTTAAATTGTTCAAAAAACATGTATTCTAAAATTAATATTTTCGGAGTAAATAATATTTCTTTAGTAAATAGATCTTAAAATGTGTTCCATAAACATATCCTTATAATTATGACATAGCCAAACTTAATTGTTTTTAAATGCAAGGATAGATAAAAGCGTGTGTAATAGATAGTCGGAATTATTTGAATTACTTTGTATGAAAACATAAAAAGCTTTTATTTTATATTTAAAAAAATATTAGTCATGCAATTCGGCTCCTATAAGTGGACTCGTTGACCTTGAAGTTATGGAAAGTACTCCCCAGCACCCTGTATAAACAAACATGGTTGTAGTACTTACCTGGAGGAATCTCCAAAATTTACCTGTAAAAGAAAAACAAATTTTATAATTCATACATATTACTATAAAATTATGTATTAAATGGCTACGTAATACATTTAGGTATAAGCACCGGTAGTACGGTTACCGTACGCACAATATTTGTAATTGGACTACCTATAGGTAGTCTTACTTGGTCATGTAAGGAATATTGAAGGTTCACAACCAAAAACAAGTTTCATACAGATGAATAAATTCATGAAACTTACTTTTCTTTCTAACAATACAATTTTATTTACAGATAAATGTAATTTGAATATAAAGTAATTTAAAAGTTCTATAACTAATATATATATATATATATATATATATATATATTTCGGAGGACTGAATAGGTATGGGTCAGCTATATATGCAAAATAATCACTTTAATGTAATCACAAAATTATTTAACAATAACAATTAATTAACAATAATAAATTGGATGGAAACGCGGTAAGTTTTATGCCATGAGGCCGTTCGTCCCATTTTTCTCATGACAGTTCTACTTTTTCATTCCATATTCCATATTATTTTTCTTCTTCTTTTAAAAACGTCCAACGACATTCCAACTGGCCATGTACAGGCCTTCATGGCATAAACCTCACCCAAGTGCAGTACTTGACATTTCCTACTGCCGCCATAAGGCACTATTATTATCTAATCTCCGACATATACATCACAAAGAGTTCTACAATATAATTCTGAGAGGAGACTTATACACGTCA
The DNA here is from genome assembly GCF_947172395.1 of Bicyclus anynana. NCBI lineage: Eukaryota > Metazoa > Arthropoda > Insecta > Lepidoptera > Nymphalidae > Bicyclus > Bicyclus anynana. The sequence continues at coordinate 2,015,965 of NC_069088.1, read as the reverse complement.
CAATATATTTTGTGCCTAAACAGTACGCTGCACGATTTTGCTGTATTTATTAAATTTTTCGAGTGATGTGTATTTTCCAAATCAATTTTCTTCTTTCCTTCTTTACTCTTCGTCTACCTGTCATAGGGCTTTCAGATAGTGCTTTAATTAGAGTCCTAATTAGCTAAAGGCTTATCCAGTCATCGAGACAGTATCATCGTTAGCGAATCCCGTTTTTGAAATACAAAGAGATAATAGGGTGCCGTGTATTCCTTTGAAAGCCTTTTTGTTTATTAGATGATAATGACGCTGTGACGTCACGGCTGGTGCTGATTGCATTATGCGTGTTATGGGGCCCTTAATGATGGCGCCGGGTGTACGGGATGCAACACCCTACCACTGAAGTATTAGGTATGTATAGAATAAAGAATTATACATAATGAGTCTTTACAAGCAGCACGCCCTCTGCGCGTGTATGCGCGGTGGATTTACAAGACGGAGGTCCTGGGTTCGATCCCCGGCTGGGCCGATTGAGGTTTTCTAAATTGGTCCAGGTTGGCTTCGGCCGTGGCTAGTTACCACCCTACCGACAAAGACATACTGCCAAGCGATTTAGCGTTCCGGTATGATGTCGTGTAGAAACCGAAAGGAGTGTGGATTTCATTCCACTCCTAACAAGTTAGCCCGCTTCCATCTTACCATCAGGTGAAATTGCAGTCAAGGGCTAACTTGTAGAGAATAAAAAAAACCCTTCATATAGTCATCTCCTGCAGGAAAGAGGACACGAGTATGCGTCATATAAAAACATAGTACATTTAAGAACATAAAATAGGTTTATAGCGCTAACAAAAACACTAACATAATAAAGAACTCCATTGTTTAGCACAAATAAACTCGTTCTGTTACGCTTTCTTGATCTACACATACACGGTCGGGCACCGCTCGTAGATTCACTGAACTGGTACACTGTGGGCCAAAAGAAATATCAAAATATCTAAAATACTATATATTTAATAAAAATACTATACTATACTACTTATATATAATATATTTTACAAGTTCAATACTATATATTTAACTTGTAAAGAATAAAAAAAATAATATATACTATATATATATTTCAAAATAACACGTATATAAGTACTTATTCATAAAATTTACGTCAACATTCGGAGTGATCAGCTTTCGCTTCGTCAAAAAGCCCGCCTCTAAAAGCATCTGGCCCAAAGGTGCCCATTAGGCTGGCGGCATTGCTATTAATGTATATTGATATTTATTATATATAAATATCTAAATTACTATATTTTTGCGATCGGCGATTTTTTTACTTTCGACATTTTTAGCTTTAACTCTCCGCATTTGTCATATCCGGCGGATACCCGGCGCATGCTACTAAAACTATTCGTCGGATTAAACGTCTAATGGCGTATAGGTAGATACAATTTTTGTGGTTAATTATTATTAAAATTCCAAGGAAAGTTTATCTTTTTCTTACTTATTTCCGCCTTTATATAATTACTCTAATATTTTTAATCGAAATTAAATCCTACCAATATTATAAACGCAAAAGTTTGTAAGGATGTTTGTTACTCGTTAACGCCGCAACTACAAGGCCGATTTAGCTGAAATTTGGAATAGAAGTAGATTTTACTCTGGATTAACATAAGACTACAGTGCGGACACGACCTTCAGCAATGAAGAATGCGACCAAGAAGAGGAATTAGAAAATATATTAAAGTAAGTCTAAAACAACATAAAGTTCTTCTACGTGCTTACGTTATCCATGCTGACTGCTGCTGAATAAAATGTAATTATTTCAAACATGCGCGAATTTTTTACCCTCCAGTGTATAGCCAGTTACGGGGTAGGCGTTAGAGACCGTGACTAACTGTTATGCCCTGATAAAGTTTTTTCAACTTTTTCTTAATAGTGTGGGATATGGTTACGGTGTGGTTATAAAACCTACAGTAGTTTTGGGCTTTGGCAACGTTTTTAGATGTTTATTTGCTTGGCACTTTATGACTTGTAAATAATAGGTTACATTTATTTTACAGGCTTCCGTTTCTTTATTAAAAAAATATTTTCAAATAAATTGACAATAATTACTACACTACCTCGTTGGCCTAATGCTGAATCTTGCTAAATGCCGGGTCCTGGGTTCGATTTCTGACTCGTTCTATGAGGCATGAGTCTCATTTTCCTTGTTTTTTTTTCTTCTCAGTAGAAATTCGGAGTAGGTAAATAAGAGGAAGGCGGTGTTACACCCCCTTGTCTGAGAGAGCACGTTAAGCCGTCGCTCTATTAGACCTTTCATGCAACCCACGACAAATATCGTGAAGGCAAATCGACCAATTGCTCCAAACCGGAAATACATCTTTCTTCTCAAGACCCTTCCACCCTTTTTCAAGAGCGATATTTCCGGTCGCTTTTTTTTTTTAAATTTGTTTTTTATTTTAATATATATCTTTTAAATATGACAAATATTCCGATACCCCTCCAACTAGTGTAGAAAGACTTCTATGTAGTGGTACGGCAATAGACAACCGGGGCAGAGATCGAACCACAACTCCTCGGTGATGAGTCCGACCGCTTTACCGTTAAGCTATTGAGGCTATAAGTATATTGTCTTAACCGAGCCAATGTCGTAGGTATCGTGTTAGGCCTAAGGTTCATTTTGAGAACGACTGATAGTTATCGTTATAGAGACGATGGTTATAGAGACACCACACTTACAGAATCATCACATTAAGTACCTACGTCATCATCATCATATCAGCCGATGGACATCCACTGCAGGACATAGGCCTTTTGTAGGGACTTCCAAACATCACGATACTGAGCCACCTGCATCCAGCGAATCCCTGCGACTCGCTTGATGTCGTCAGTTCACCTGGTGGGGGGTCACACCTACGTAAGTATGTAAGTAGTACCTAAGTACCTACGTAAGTGTATAAAATACGATAATAATGATCATAGTGCCCAAATCTTTGTTCTTTTTACACCGAACTTGGTCGCTATCGTTATCAGTGTTCCCTTTTTTCCAATTCAAAGAGGCGCCGAAGTACGGAACCGATTCCATTGTTTGCTCGCGATAGGGGCTCTATCGACGAGTGCTTCGTTAAAAATGTATACCGCGTTTCAAACCCACCTTTTCAATACGCTCCTGGCTAAATAATTGACTCGAAGACGTAAATGAGCGACGATATTCTTTTTAAACAGCGGTATTTTTATTGAATGCGTTTAAAATGAATGAATAGAAGAAATGAGGGCAAAGTTTAAAAAAAATATTCGGTTGTCTTTTTAAAAACGTAAAACTGAAGCACTAGAGGACGCCTGCAACTGGCCGCTTGTAAATTGATTTAATTGAACAACAAACGGAGCCGTGTTCCCGCTGCTATAAAAAATAAAACTGGTATGTTACTCGCTGATAATGTAGCTTTAATTGGCTTAAGTAGTAGTTATAGTCGTAGTAGGGCATGAAGGCGTCGCAAACAAATTCACAGTCGCAATTTTATTGTAATACTAGCGGACGCCCGCGACTTCGTCCGCGTGGAATTCAGAAAACCAGAAAAGTAGCCTACGTGTTAATAATCGAGAGTAAAATCTATTCCTATTCGAAATTTCAGCCAAATCGTTTCTATAGTAGCGGCGTTAAAGAGTAACAAACATCCAAACAAAAATACATCCATACAAACTTTCGCGTTAATAATATTAGTAGGATTAGTTAAGTTAGCAAGTTTTGAAAACCAGTGGTGATTATAAAAACTTGAAATGTGGCAATATAAAACATCCAAAACAACACAAACCCCATTTTTTTAAAGTTCAAGTTTTTCTGTTATTTTCCAAATCTTTTAAGTGGATTATTCAGCAGTTTTCAAAAGTAGATTAAGCTAATCAATTACAGCTACATTAAATGATATTCAAACATTACGTCATTTAATATTTTATTGATTTAGTGAAAATATCAAATAAACTTACGCTATTACCTGTCTAACCGAGGTTTTTTAAACATTCATATGCAAAAGCTCTGCCAAGAAACTGCCATCTTTTGTCTTTTACTTCCGAAATTAATTTTTGTAATGCGTTTAAAAATTACTAAACGCGAATCACTTTATTTTTCATGCAAAAACTGGAAGAACGCAGATGTAGGTCAGTTCGCTGGTGCACCGAACAAATAGACAAAATAGTGAAAAACCGCAGCTAAAACTATATATACTATTCAAATCGTTTTTACCGCGGACTTTCAAAAACAAAAAACGCACGCCGCAGTATATGGATGACCGTAATTTAACTAGGACCGCTCATGATATAGATATCCAAAGATACACTACTTACTTCATTATTTATTAATTTATGATTAATTCTCTATTTTTATTCTTGATGGCCGCGTGGCGCAGTGGTGACCCTGCTTTCTGCATCCACGGCTTTAGGTTCGATTATCACAATTGATGTGTGATAAGCACGGGTTTTCCAGTATCAAGATCAAAAAATATGATATATTATGACGGCCTCCGTGGCGCAATGGTATGCGCGGTGGATTTACATAACGGAGATCCTGGGTTCGGTCCCCGGCTGGGTCGATTGAGGTTTTCTTAATTGGTCCAGGTCTGGCTGGTGGGAGGCTTCGGCCGTGGCTACTTAACACCCTACCGACAAAAACGTACCGCCAAGCGATTTAGCGTTCTGGTACGATGTCGTGGAGAAACCGAAAAGGGGTGTGGATTTTCATCCTCCTCCTAACAAGTTAGACCGCTTCCATCTTAGACTGCATGATCACTTTACAAGTTAAGCCCTTGGTTTAAGAGGTGTAAGTTTTTCTGGCATGTATAATTTGTGTTTTTCCAAGAAAATAATGAATAGGCATCTTCTAGGTGCATTCTAACTTAGACCTTAGAAAGGTGATCTTTTTAACTCATAAATTAAACAAGATAAACCAATCAAGTTTAGGCTCATTTGTTGGCAGTCAGTCCAAAGCGTTTGCTGAGTCAGCATTTTGAACTGAATTGATTCCCATTTTTTCCATTTTGATTTTGCATTTAAATCATGACTCTTTATACTTTTCTCTTTACTTTACACTGAAGTAATACTGCAATTCTACCACCGTGTATATCAATGCTAGGGCTACAAAAACCCTTTGCTCAGCAGTGTCAGGCCTCGTCTAATTTATTATCCCTCCCTTGGTTTTGCCTCATTTCCTAGCGCCACTGTTGTGTCAAATGTAAACCGAGATTATTATTATTATTGGGCATAAAAACATAGTTTCTCGCCAATTCTGCCCAAAAGGCTTACCTATGAAGTGAAATAATTATTATTAAGGTACAACATACGGTAAACGTTAAAACATAGAACGAATAATCAAACTTGTATAACAAAAGACTGTTACATACATATATTATGAATGTTTGTTTGTTGTTTGCTTGGTCGATTGTAGTACTAATAGAAAGCTACGTTAACAACTAATAACAATGATTTGCTTTCTGTTTTCACACGGGAACCGGAACTACAATCGCGGGGCGCTCGCTAATATAATATTATTAAATAATTTCTGTGTAAAAACGTCGCTAACATTTTAAAGAACTCAAAAAAAAAATAGGAAACCCCAAAAGAAAAACAACTCAAATTAATATAGAAATTATATAAAGAAAGGTCATTAAGTCATTTTGTAAATATAAATCATGCATAAACCCACTCTAAAACACAAAAACTTGTTAATGGCTCGAGTGTTTGAAGATACAAATACATAGTTAGGAATGAATACATATTTTTTTTACAATAAACTTATGCAGTGAATTAAGACAAATTAAAGCCTAAAAATTAAAAAAATACACGAGCATAACTGTAGAAGTATGCAGGGCAATATTCCAGCATACATTACGAATTATTATCAGCTCTTATGATCGGTCGGCTGATCAGGAGGGACGTCGTTGAGGCGTGACGTCCGTGTGTTCCGTATGGTAAACATTCCTGCGGTGTAGTGTAGTGTTGTGCTATTACGTAATAACCAGGGATAAGTAACAGTTGGCTCACTGCTCGAGTCTCGTCTCAGAATGAGAGAGGTTAGGCCAATAGTCCACCACGCTGGCCCAATGCGGATTAGCAGACTTACACGCAGAGAATTAAGAAAATTCTCAGGTATGCAGGTTTTTTCATGATGTTTTCCTTCACCGTTTGAGACACGTGATATTTAATTTCTTAAAATGCACACAACTGAAAAGTTGGAGGTGCATGTCCCGGACCGGAATCGAACCCACACCATCCGAAATTGGAGGTAGATGTCATATTCACTAGGCTTAATGTAAGGCCGTGATAGCCCAGTTAGTAAGGATACTGGATGACAGTCCCGGACAATCGAGATCGAGATCGAGGGGATCTTTCATTTTGGGAGCTTAATGAAAGTGCCGGCCAACAAACAGAAATGACACTGACATAACTCAGCGAGTCGCGAAACAGAAGTGGCAATGGCCAGGCCACATAGTTAGAAGAGCCGATGGACGTTGAGATCCCAAGGTGCTAGAATGGCGACCATAAAGTCGCAGTGTTGGTCGACCCCAACGTTTATGCTTTGATTTTTTTTTTATTTTTTAAAAGTAAGCTCTTGACGACAATCTCACTTGATAGTAATGATGATACAATCTAAGATGGAAGCGAAATAACTTGTTACACCCCTTTCGATTTCTACACAACACCGTACCGGAATGATAAATCGTTTGGCGGTACGTCATTGTCAGTTGGGTGTCAACTAGCCCTGGCTGAAGCCTCCCACCAATTCTTTATTCAATAATTTAATCTGCATATGTGGTGTTGGAGGCGTCTATAAATATCCCTTTTAGGCACTTATTACCAATATCTTTCTCTATAATATCTAAATCACGATATTTATTCAGATTTTTTTTTTATTCTTTACAAGTTAGCCCTTGACTACAATCTCACCTGATGGTAAGTGATGATGCAGTCTAAGATGGAAGCGGGCTAACTTGTTAGGAGGAGGATGAAAATCCACACTTCTTTCGGTTTCTACACGGCATCGTACTGGAACGCTAAATCGCTTGGCGGTACGTCTTTGCCGGTAGGGTGGTAACTAGCCACGGCCAAAGCCTCCCACCAGTCAGACCTGGACAAATTAAGAAAATCTCAGTCTGTCCAGCCGGGGGTCGAACCCAGGACCTCCGTCTTGTAAATCCACCGTGCATACCGCTGCGCCACGGAGGTCGTCAAAGATTGATTGCGATTTTGTGCAATGCCAACTCAAGGTCGACTTAAATGACCGTGATCAGGATCTTCTGAGAGCAGACATTGAAATCTCAAATTTGCCTGAGGTTAAAGGTGAGAATCCTGTGCACACAATTACGGTTTTGGCAGCAAAACTCGGTATGCCGATCAAACAGGAAGACATTGTATTCGCAGTGAGAGACGGTATTAATTATTGTTTGATTTTCCTTGTTAATTTAGTTTCCCATAAATGTTAATTTTGTTATTTTATTACTCTGTTCGTTCTTGTTTCATTATTTTATTTTACTTTGTATTCATGTATAAGTTTTAAGTTAAGACACGTCACGTAGACACGTCCGTGAACTCACAAGGTTTCACCTGAAAACCAGCGCCACAGCTCGCTGTGGCATCGTGCTGAGGTGGATACCTGTTTTGTCCACGACCAGATATTTGTATGTTCTGTTTGTTTATTTTATTTTATTTTATTACTCGTGTGTGGACAAATAAAGATATATTCTATTCTATTCTATTCTATTCGATTTGATTGAGATTGTATACGTTAGTAGTTGACTCATATCATTAACTGTATGTTGGCTAGTCGTTGATGACACTCCGATGAAAGACTGCGCGGGTGTGAAATTCTGCGTGCAGGGAAGTGAGGTGCATCAGTCGTGGGTTTTTCATTCATCGCTACACGCCCTCCGGACCGCGCGGACCATCGGAAGTGTTACGAACGAATATGCCAAGCTATAACAGGCCTATCTAATAACACAATGACAAAGAGCATGCACCCGCGGAACTAATCTAATGCGGGTTGACAGGTTTCAACACCGAGTTAAGTTCATTAGTTTAGTTAATGATCTATGACTATATAGAAGAACTGTACTATATAGAGTCATAGATAGAACTGTGCTGTAGTTGATTTTAAGGTTTAATAGACATAGCCTTGTCGGTGCAGATGTTAGCCTGTGTAGCTTCGGATTTCGAAAATTAAACGTTTCTCTCTTGCAATAAATACTCAGCACTTTATGGAAGTTTAAATAGTTGACTCCAGTGTCTTGTAAAACACCTACATTACCCATATGGAGGCCTGGTAATGTACCTAGTGGGCTCTTTCAATTTGCTGCTAATGATCATGGAAAAAACAACACGTTATTGGCATTTTTCTTACCAGAAAAATCGTAATAGCAGCCTGGAGTCAGGAATTTGCTGAATTTGTACACCCCCGTGCCTCGGAGAGTACTTAACATCCGTCCCATCGGACTATGAGTATGACTTTTTGACTCGATCCCTGGATGGACCGATTGAGGTTTTCTTAATTGGTCCAGGTCTGGCTGGTGGGAAGCTTTGGCCGTGGCTAGTTACCACCCAATCGACATAGACGTACCGCAAAGCGATTTAGCGTTCCGGTACAATGTCGTATAGAAACCGAAAGGAGTGTGGATTTCATCTTACTCCTAACAAGTTAGCCCGATTCCATCTTAGATTGCATCATCACTTACCATCAGGTGAGATTGTAGTCAACTTGTAAAGGATAAAAAAAATTAGAGTGAGGCAAAAGAGTATCCCTATGCTATGTATGCTCTTACTTGTGCGCTGAAATATCTCCTGCATGATTAATGTCAACATGAGATTGGCGGCTGTTGCCTAAAAATTCTATGGAGAGAGATATTACTACTATTAACTAGCGGACGCCCGCGACTTCGTCCGCGTGGAATTTAGTTTTTCACAAATCCCTCGAGAACCATTAGGTTTTCCGGGGTAAAGTAGTCTATGTTAGTTAATGTTAGTTAATCCATATTATAATATATCTCAATACCAAATTTTAGCTAATTCGGTTAAGTACGCGTGAAAGAGTAACAAACATTCATATCATTAAAATCATCAGTTTTCACAAATCTCGGGAAACCATAGATTTTTTTGGGATAAAAAGTAGCCTGTGTGTTAATCCAGAGTAAAATCCATTTTCATTCCAAATTTTAGCCAAATCGCTTCAGTAGTAGCGGCGTTACAGAGTAACAAACATCCATACAAACTTTCGCGTTTATAATATTATTAGGATGATGAGACACGTGATAAACATATCACACACCTTACCGTTGTATCACTGTATCGCCAACAGATCGCCAGAACAAATGGATACCACACCGGACGGCTCGCGCGGCGATAAATATTAATTAAGCATAGTTTTATATATCGCCTCGCATTGACGAGGGACATCCGTTTCGCTTCTTTATTTTGTTATGGTTATCGCGTCTGTAGATGTAAGATTATAAGACCTAAAGTCTTATAATAAGGTAAGATATAGGTAATAAGGCTGTGGTCCTATCGCACACCTTCTACTTATAATATATTAAATATTCCTAGATTCGCAGTCGTCTAATGAAGTTGCGTCTATAGGTTGTAGTCTTCTATCTTGCGCAATGTTTACCCTGGGTCAAAGCCTTGTGCATGCCACTGCGTCATCATTATCAACCCATATTCGGCTTACTGTTGAGCTCGAGTATCCTCTCAGAATGAGAGGGGTTAGGCCAATAGTCCACCACGCTGATCCAATGCGGATTAGCAGACACACACAGAGAATTAAGAGAATTCTCTGGTATGCAGGTTACCTCACGGTGATTCCCTTCACCGTTTCAGACACGTGATATTTAATTTCTTAAAATGCATAAAACTGAAAAGTTGAAAGTGCATGCCACGGACAAGATTCGAACCTACACCCTCCGGAATCAGTCATATCCACTGTGCTATCACGACTCTTTCGCCACTACATCAATTAAATAATATTATTTAACTGATCGGTTAATTCAACGTAGCGTTGAAAATACAAATCATATAATTAAATTAAATCAGATGAAATCGCAACTATTTTGTAGTCAAATAAAAAGTATAATGTTAATGTACAAAATATAATATAAAAAAAAATTATTAAAAATTAAAATCATTAATCTCATATCGACATTTTTCTTTAAAACAATCTAAATAAGTCTTCGTAATTGTAAAAAATAATTCAAATAAAATTAAAAAAACAACTTTACGTTCTAAAACCACATTTGCGTATTAAATAAAAATAATCTAAAACTTCCCCTTAAAAAAAAACAAGTGTTGTAGCCAAGACCGACTTCCGATACGGTTCGTTGGTACCGGACGGCAGTTGCAGTGTCGGTTAGTACGTATCGCGGGTTCGAACCCCACACACGTTGTGTAGTGTAGTGTAGTGCAGTGGAGTGATTCGTGCTTACTAGAGATGTGGTGGCTGGTTAAGATGACCGTGTTTTTACACTGTGAGTTATCAGGATTTTTTTTTTATTAAGATGAGTATGTTGAGTTTTTGTCGCCTTTTCGTAGAAGATTCTGCCTTGTGAAGCGGTAGTAGAGTTGCTTTTACAATAAGCACATCTAAAATATTTGAATTTACTTTGATTTGTTCAAATATTATCCCACTAATAAAGGCGAAAGTTTGTGTGTATGTTTGTTGCTCCTTTGCACTGCGGCAACTGAAGCGATTTGGATGAAATTTTAAACGGAAATAGGTTTTAATCTGCCTTAACATATAGGCTTCCCACACAAAATCCATGGTTCTCGCAGGTTTTGTGATACATAAGCATTGCAAGTATAATGCAACAACACACAAACAACTTTTTTTTAGAATCTTTAAAGTTATTACTGGCATTGTAAAAGACAAATTTTATGAAAAATGCAATTGTCTTGTGAGAAAAGCAGGATAGTACAAATTGATGTTATTATCCTATTGCATAATATGATATAAATAAGTACCTGAAAGACTCTTATAGACTCTTTTTGGCTTGGGAGGTTTCGGCCGTGGCTAGTTACCACCCTATAGACAAAGACGTACCGCCAAGCGATTTAGCGTTCCGGTACGATGTCGTGTAGAAACCGAAATGAGTGTGGATTTCATCTTGCTCCTAACAAGTTAGCCCGCTTCTATCTTAGATTGCATCATCACTTACCATCGAGATTGTAGTCAAGGGCTAACTTGTAGAGAATAAAAAAAAGAATCGACAGATTTGGATTTCCCTTTTCAGACTATTGTAAATATTTTACAAACATAAACAAAAAATTCACAAACGAACGTCAATGAATGCTTATTAAGAAAACATACAACCACAAGACATAAAGACGATATTTTTATCGATGAAACTAATTTTATATTCTCTGAAGCTTATTTTCCCTGAAAATTTAAACCCGTAGACATGCAATTGGCTCGCATGGAAAAAATATCGAATAGAACGTCACTATTGTGCGACCTCGTGAACTATTGGTTTCGGGCTTTTATAGTGTAAGACTTTACGTATGTCATTTATCATTATCAGCCCATTTTAACTGCCCAGGCCTAGGCCATGCCACCCTCCTTATAGGAGATTGTTATGGAGCTTAGACCCACCAAGTTGCTACAATATTGACGGGCTTAGGGTGATAATTAAAAAACGACCACTATCAGAAGTTAATGATTATGGCCGACACCGACAGTCAAACGTGTAACATGGTCTGCGAAGCACGGGGGCTTTAATCCACCAACTTCCAAACTCCGGGCTGAGAATTTAACTATATGTAGGTATAGCTCATAAATGGAACTAAAACTCAGTATGGTCCAATGTAGATTGGCAGACACCCACACATAGGTAGAGAGACAAGAAAATTCGCACATATTCTGAGAGAATATTCTGTAACGATGTTTAGTTTATACGCTAGTTCGAATTTCTCATATTCTCTCTGTCTAACACGATAATATAGAAAAAAGAAAGATAAAAGCGAATTCGAATCTCGCTTCAAAAACTAGAAAGATGTATGGGAATGACATTTGCTATCGACAGGTCACGTGATCAAGATCTTTCATTCCCATACATTTTTCTAGTTTTCGAAGCGTTAGCGATTGTAGAAAGAGAATCGACGTGCCACTTGACTAGGAGGGCAGATTCGAACATACGCCCTTCTGATTCTTACTTACTTCTACTTTCATGTTTCCTTAAATTAAAAAGATATCGTCTCGTAGGCTGTAAACAATAAATGAAAGCATCACTGTGACGCTAATACTAGCCCTCAGTTTGACACTAAAGGGCGCTGTCACAGTCCATGACAGTTAAATGAACACTAGATTGTTTGTGACGATGCCCATTCGATTTGGTAATAAAGCAAGGGTCAATGATCCGTGCACGTCAATCTAACTACACATATATACAATGTCTTGTGTTAAGTTGTTTACTGATTTATTTATCAACGCATGATGTTTCTTGAAATTTGGTTCATTTCTTGTAATATGTAACAGCTGACAGAACCAGCAGGTCCATGTAGAAACATTGCGAAATGGCTGCATCAATTCTTAATCGCATTGTACCATTGTCAAAATATGATTTTCCTTACGGGATTTTATGTTGCATTTGGTACTAGATTGATGGGCTGGTTTAGTTACCATTACTTTTTATAATAATGTAAAAAATCAACGACAACAAATGGGTCAGTATGATTCATAATGAACAAATGTCACTGAATTAAAAAATTTAGATTCAAAAATTCCATAATTTTTAAATTCTAACTAGAAGTATTCTTGCCACCATTCCACTTGGGCATGATTTTTATAGCTATTAGGATATGTTGGTTTAAGTTCTTTAATGTATTCCTTCTCAATAAAAAAAAAACTTTCATTAAATTGGGATTAAAAAGAATTAAGAGTTCTTTAATTTAGAGTACTTTGCAATTGAACGAGTCAACATCTCCTGAGGATGCTCCGGTTTCGGGGTGAAACGTACGTAGAGAGTATTTTGTCGGACCTGGGTGACGTTGTCGCATGGGTTCGGCTTTTCGCGGATGATAGCAAAATAAATAAATCATTATATAATTTAAGAGTTAAAATAAAACATTAATATATGCAGACGAAGCTGATAGTCAAGGGTAGTATAGAACATATCGATTTCTATATTATATTAGGTGACAAGTGGAGTGATATATGGGTGTTGGGTGATAGCGGAGTGTCTTACGGTGGAATTCATAGTCGTAGCAGGGGGCCCCTAAGGGGATTATTCAGCCGCTATGTGTCGAATTCAATCCCTACGCGTTTCATAGACAAAAGAAACCCCTCATTTGACAGGAGCTGGCGGCTGACTGCTGAATTACCGATATTTGTCAGCCAAACCATCCCCTGGCATTTTTTTTGTTGTTATTCGTGATTTATTTATTAGAAAGTGGACGTTCGGATCGTTATAAATGAAGTTATAAACAGCGAGTTATATCAGTGCCCAAGATATATATTCGCAATTGCGTAAACCCAGTATAATACTATGGCGATATGGAATGTACGAAAGATTCTCATATTAGGCATAATATGCCTCTGTTTGATGAAGAATGAACACAGAAGACCAAGAGAGGAATACCAATACCGCTAGTATTATACATTCTAGCAGCACTTCGATTCTATGAAACGGGATGTTATCAGGTACGTACCTTTGTTCATTATCAATAATTTTTTGTTCATGAAGACGCCGCGCGGTTTCACCCTGTGTGGTTCCCATTTCCGTAAGAATATAGGGATAAAATATAGCCTATAGAGCTCGGGGATAGTGTAGCTTCCCAACAGTGAAAGAATTTTTTAAATTGGTTCAGTAGTTCCAGAGCCTATTCAAAATATACAAACAAACAAATCTTTCCTGTTTCTATTATTAGTAAAGATAAATTAGGAGTAGATATAAAACCAATTAGCCCAGTGGGTATGACCTCTGCCTTTGATTATGATGGTGTAGGTTCCCAACAGTGATAGAATCTTTCAAATCAGTTCAGTAGTTACAGATCCTATTCAAAACAAACAAACAAATTTTTCCTGTTTATAATATTAGTATAGATAAATTAGGAGTAGGTCAAAATCCATATAGCCCAGTAGATATGACCTCTGCCTTCTATTCGGATGGTGTAGGTTCAAATGCTGTCTGAAACATACACCTCCAAATCATTTCAGTTATGTGCATTTTATGAATTTAAATGTATATTACATGTCTCATACGGTGAAGGAAAAACATTGTCTCTACATGTGTGAAGTCTGCCAATTCACATTGGGCTAGCGTGGTGGACCTTATCCCTCTCATTCTGAGAGGAGACTCATGCTTAACATACTCATGATGAAGAATTTAATTAGTTTGTTTGTTTGTAATCTAACCTATATAAATGTTAGGTATACCTATCTAGTTTTGATTTAGGAAATATATAACCTACATAAATGTAACTAACATAATGTTTATTTTCAGACTGTAGGTGCAGTCCATCAAGCATTCTATGAAATAACAGAAATGCCAAAAGTCAAGCTGTATTGATGTCACGCATAGGTATACGTATAAACAACCCCGGAGGACCCTATACACAGATTTAAAGAAACCGGCTATCATGGCAGGGAATAGCAGTGATGAGCTCTGAGAATACTGTTTTACCAAGAATACTGAGAATACTTTGGTCCTTGAAAATCTGAGTTTTCAGATCACAGTAATTGGAAGACCCTCATACCTTGAAAAGTCAGCAGCATTTAATATCGAAGTAGTAGGAGTGAGTGCAGTGTATTGTAAGGTGGTCACTCACTCTGAAGTCCATAACAATAGAAAATATATACAAATCTTAATTGAATGAATGATGGAAAATAAAAATTTATTGATTCAAATTTTTAATAAAGATAATTATTAAATGTTTACTTCTGCATTTTTCATTTAAGTCTGGCCCTATAAAAATATACAATAATAACAATAAGTTATATGTAAATTATGTATTTATTGTTGTTATTAATTAAACTTTGTATCAAAAGGATATAGGTTTGATTTTAGAATTGCAATAAGTGTGTGTGGTTCATTATTATCAGCCCATTACCAGGCCAAGCTTACCTACTAAATACATATATAATATTATGTGATCTAAAGCTTTGTGAAATGCAATTTTACCACTATTCCTAAGGAATACACTTATATTTATTTACTGCACTTACTATACATTGTAAAAAAATACAGCATAATAGTACCTACTTGTAATTATTTCAGGTAATTATAGGTGGTTTTGAGTAAAATAAACAAATTTCCTCTGACAATATTTTTTTTATTTCAAGTAGGATTCCACATTACAAAAGTATGAAATATCAAACTACTTATATAGTAAATAGTATGCTTGGGATTTCTCTGCGTGATCGAATCACAAATGAGGAGATCCGCAGACAAACCAAAGTCACTGACATAGGTAGCACAGCGAGTCGTGAAGCTGAAGTGGCAATGGGCAGGCCACATAGTTCGAAGAGCCGATGAAATCGCAGTGTTGGTCGAACCCCCACTAGGTGGACCGAGGGCATCAAGCGGGTTGCAGGGAGCCGCTGGACGCTGGCGGCTCGAGACCGTTGTGTTTGAAAGTCCATGCAAGACGGCTATGTCCAGCAGTGGACGTCCATCGGCTGATAATTTTGATTATGATCATGTTCGTCCACATATCTTCAATATTTTTCTAACAACTCCTTCTTGTGTGAAAGAAACTTTTTGATAAAATTGATCTATTGTACTCTTGAACGAATTAAATTTTACTATGATAAATAAAATCAAAAAGTAAATGAAAATATTAGAAAATAGAAACTCAATTATTTTGTAAAATGTCAAAGAATAAACAAAATACGTCTCTCTGTGGTTGTGTCACAGAATTTTCAAAGATCTAATGTAAAATCATAGACAACATTTGCTTGAAACTCCAGTCACCTAGGGGCTCTCCAGTAGTTTGTTTATGAAATGCAATGAAGGATGATTCAATAGTCAGCCCCTGGGTGAATACTGAATATTGGTTTGTGGGGGATTGTTCACTTCACGACTATGAATTCCAGGGTTAATGATGCGGGCCCATTGACATCTTGTTGGTGTATTTAAAGATGTACCTACTCGTTGATAAGGCCATTGTAACTATTTAAGTAAGCTATTACTGATAATGAGAACTTAAAGAGTACAAACCAAATGTCTTTAACATGTTCAAAGTTTCGATGAATGTTAGCGAAATGAATAAAAAATCTTATGTATGTTAATATATAAATGCGAAAGTTCATTCATCACGAAATCTCAAAAATCGTTTGAGGTACAAGAATAAAATTTGGCAGGGGTAGTCTATAGTTAGTAGGTATCCGGATTAAAGAGTGGACAAAGTCGCGGGCCTCCGCTAGTAAATTCAAATTCAAATTCAAAATTCATTAATTTCAAGTAGGCTCAGTTTACAAGCACTTTTGATACGTCAATTGACTAATTGTAAAGATTCTACCACCGGTTCGGAAGGCAGGTTCTGCTGAAAAGAAACCGGCAAGAAACTCAACAGTTGTTCTTTTAAAAAAATCATACAATATTATAATTTACAATTGATGATTGAGTAGAATAAACAATTATATCTGAACGTTACAAAGGCTCCCAAATTGCAGCTGTATTCGACAAGGTGTATATGTACTAGCTGTGACTCGTAAAATTATCGCATTATTTGGCGTAATGTTATAATTATAGCCTTCACCTTCCTCAATTAATAGATTATTCAACACTGAAAGAATTTCTACAACTAGAACATTTTACATTATCTTATCATCATCCTATCATTACTATAGTCATCATTACCAGTTTATTTTAGAGAACAATTTCAAGACCAGGCTTCTCTCCTTCTAGTAAACATAGAGCTTTTGGCTTATACAGTAAAAACTCCTTATTCACGCTTCCTATATTCACGTTTTCACTTTTCGCGGATAAAAAATTGCATCCCAATTTCTATTATTCGCGGCTAAATATTTCGTTATTCGCGGATCTGATTGACGAAACTGACGTAAAATCTGCAAATTTAAACTTTAACTTGTAAATACCTATTGCCGAAATTGCAAACGGATGGTTCAAGAATGCCACTGCTTAAAATCACTCTGAATAGAAAAGCTTTTAAAAAATGACAAGCAAGAAAAAAATTCAAATTTCTTCAAACCATTGTCTAAGACTGAAGATAATAGTTAATCAATAACTTCAATTAATTGTTTTTTCTTTATATATTTGTTATTTATTTTGTTACTCAAGAACGTATCCCTTATAATCCCATATAAAATACCATTCCATATTCACGGTTTCTGTATTCTCGAAACATTTAGAGAACGTATCCCCCGCGAATAATGAGCTTTTACTGTACTATAAAATAATATCTATAATAGCAGATTTATCTTTTTACTTATAATAAACTCCGCATAACAAATTCCGCACAGTGACGGCTGCTTTTACTCAATAATATTCATTACACTATGAAGTTACAGTTATGAATATAACTAATTAATATTCACAAACGATACTTGAATAGTCAAACTAATTGGTATGCACGAAATAGTGGATCCGGACTCCGCACTTGTTTCGCACCGATTGTAGGGAGCTCCCAGGTGCTGGCTGTCTTCGATCTTCTTTAGTTTGTAAAGTTCAAGTTATATTACAGAAAATTGAAACTTGATCTTGTTTGGATTAGCACGACAAACAACCGTAGTACAAAGGGAGACGAATATCTTAGCATTCCATGGATTCACCGTGCGGGTGCCGGGTCCATCGCGTGGTAGAGAGAAAAACACCAAGCAAAGTCCAGGACTTGTGACTACTGGATGTAGGGTTAAGGAATTCCTTGACGATCGATCAACACTCCCCTTCTCTGCTCGTGTTGTTCTCCCTACCTATCCAAATTTGGTAAGATCCTATTAAAGCAGCTTTGGATACTCGTTCTAATACAGAACTAGCTGCACTTCTAGAGAGTAAGTTCCGTAATAATAAACATAAAACGTAAAATCAAAAAAATCATTCATTTCACAAACAGTTTTGATACGGTTTTAATTGTTAGTAGAGACTCTACTACTGGTACCGGCCGGCTTAATGAGTGATAATAAATATTGTTAGAATTTTAAAAGAGCATTTTTTTAATTTGTTGCTGGCTCTCCTTAGCAGTTCCTGCCTTTCTGTGGTAGACGTAGAACCACTAGTCTACTTAAAATAAAGTCATTTTAAAGGTTTTTTATTGTTTGGTCTGTTTGGTCTTATAGTACATAGCCTTAGTAAATTAGCACCATTCCTGTGAAGACGTACCGCGACGCAAGATAGCGTTCCGCTAAGTTGTTGTGCCTGTTGTCATTAAGGCCTGCTTTTTTTTTTATTGTTTACAAGTTAGCCCTTGACTACAATCTCACCTGATGGTGAGATTGAAATCCACACCCCTTTCGGTTTCTACACGGCACACGGCATCGTACCGGAACTTATTTTAAAAATAATTATTTATTTATTACTTAACTTTTTTCATTTATAATTTTGGTTTAAATGAAATTGTATTTTTACTTCTGAGTTGCTTCTAAAATATGCATTAAATATACGTTTTTTAAAAGCAATTTAGAAGTAAAAATATTAAATTAAGGAAGGTTCTTTTTTATCATAGCAAAATTATTAATTCATTTGCGAGTAACTTGTTCAATAAAGCCTTTGCATTTTTAAAGCTTCCCTGGCAACGTCCGGCCTGTTGATTCTTGTTTTATAATCAGCTTCACAGAAATAAAAGCAGAGAGATAACTTAATTAACCGTTGTTCTAAAAGAATTTCGCTTTTAACATAGATAGCGATGCACACATTGAAAATAAATTACCTAAATAAGGTTCTAATAGTTAATAATCTTGCTGTAAAAAAATATTTCAAGCTTACTACAACTACCTATTTTATAGCTCTTGGTTTTACACGCGTATAAACGTTGTCGCTGTATACACATCATCATCATCATCATCATCATCATCATCATCATATCAGCCGACGGATGTCCACTGCAGGACATAAGCCTTTTGTAGGGACTTCCAAACATCACGATACTGAGCCACCTGCATCCAGCGAATCCCTGCGAGTCGCTTGATGTCGTCAGTCCACCTGGTGGGGGTCGACCAACACTGCGCTTTCTAGTGCAGGGTCGCCATTCCAGCAGTTTGGGACCCCAACGTCCATCGGCTATTGGAACTATGTGCCCCGCCCATTGCCACTTCAGCATCGCAACTCGTTGAGCTATGTCAGTGACTTTGGTTCTTCTGCGGATCTCCTCATTTCTGATTCGATCACGCAGATACCTACTCTACTAGTATAGAGATATTAGTAACATTTAGTATTTAAAAAAAAAAGAACGTCTTAATACGTATATTAGCGGGAAATTACCCCAAAGCCCGTGGAGCAGACTTAAAAGCGGCAAAATAATTGAATTCCAAATTCCAGCCGCGTCTCACCGCTGAGCCGAGTGCGCGTAATTCCTCCGCAAATGATAAATCATTGTCACCTAAATCTGTGTCCAAAACGGAATATGTCTTGAGAATTTTGTCATTTTTTCCATCTATCCTACATAAGAGTTATGCGAACAAATTAATTTTTTATCGTAATAGTTCATGGTTCAAGCAGCAGCAAATCCATATTTGAAAAACCTACTTCCATAGTAAAGTAACGGCTTACAAAGCACATCACGAACATGTTTCAAAATGCACTGCACTTAAACATAGCCGCATATGAAATGGTATATACGTATCATGTGTTGGCGTTGCAGAAAATGCTGTTAGGCAGATAAACTATGGCGATAGTAATTCCTCTGACTTACTCCATAATAAGGAGCCATAAAAGTACCAAATTCAAAAAATATTACTAGACATACAAATATTGCACTGTAAGTTATGATTCCGTTTCGTGATTACGAATATTTTAAAAGGAATTTCGAAGGTAAACTTCTAGCGTAGTTACTTACGCCTTAACTTCTTTTCCTATATAGGAATATTGCAATAAGAAATAAGGGATTGAATATAAATATCTCAAAAAAAATATAATCAGGCATAAGTGTAAATTGGATAGTAACCCACCCTTTCCTTCCAACACCCTTTCCAAGTCAACCCACTTTAACCACTACCAGACAATGCAGTCACAAAACAAATGAAATAATAACATTACAACAATTCGCTTGAATTTTTTTCTAATTAAATATACCCGTTACAGTTTGATAAATGGATTTGTTGCAAATATTCTGAGATATTTAATTTTAAAATCAAAAACGAAATATTTTCAATAACATTTTAAATATGAATTCATTTGCTCTTCAGGGAATTCGTAATGAAAGAATTCATATTACGAATATATTGAGCGCAACGGAAATAATTTATCACAGTGGGAATCTGTAAATATTTTGTAAATTACAAAAAACTTTAACGCTTTTTCTACGAGTGTAATTAACGCATCGCATCGTTCGCGTGTAATTATAAAATATCATAAAAAATTTAATAAAAAAAATTCAACCGACTTCCAAGTCAAAAAATAACTTTAACTAAAAAGCAAAAAATAACATCCTACCTATGTGCTACCTTCTGATCAGTTTGAAGGCGGTGCCAAGCCACTGATGTTTTAATTAAACACGTTTTAACTACAAAAATTCTGTGGTTCTTTCAGAAACAGCTTTAATTAAAACACGACACTAGCTTGGCACCGCCTTCAAACTGATCAGAAGGTAGCACATAGGTAGGATGTTATTTTTTGCTTTTTAGTTAAAGTAATTTTTTGACTTGGAAGTCGGTTGAATTTTTTTTATTAAAATTTTTATTTTTTTATTTTTAGTGTTAGCATACCTACTGCGTGTGTACAGTCACAATCCATCTAGGTGGAAAGTTCTCATCAACACAAATTTATCAAGTCCAAACACAAGGTAGCTACTGTGAACCGTCGAGAAGTTCTATTCACTGTCCCTCGTCTTCATCACCAGACCCTTAATATATTCACAGTCCATCTAGGTGGAAAGTTCTCATCAATACAAATTTATCAAGTCCGAACACGAGGTAGCTACTGTGAACCGTCGAGGAGTTCTCTTCACTGTCCCTCGTCTTCATCACCAGACCCTTAATACAGTCACAACCCATATAGGTGGAAAGTACTCATCAATACAAATTAATCAAGCCCAAACAAAAGGTGACTGCTGTAAATCGTTGACGAGTTCCATCGTCTGTGTTTCGGCTCCATCATCAGACCAACTCTAAACCTTCATAAAGTTGTAGTGGTTTAAAATACCTTATGGAAACACTAACAAACGCACTAGTCGTCTCTACAACTTTTGAAAGTTCTTCTCAATTTCTCCAGGATGCCATCATCAGATCCTGACATGAAAAAAATGGGACCACCCTGGAAGTAAACCCTTCAAAACAAAAAAAGAATTTTTAAAATCGGTCCATAATTGACGGAATTATCGCTGGACATACATAAAAAAAAAAAAAAAAAAAACATACATACAGCCGAACGTAGAACCTCCTCCTTTTTGGAAGTCGGTTAAAAATATACAGGGTGCTCGGGAGTATTTCCCATAACTCTAATTATATTATTTAAGGAAAATTAATTAAAAATGTCTAAGGAATTGTATTCTAAAATTAATATTTTTGAGTAATAGTAGATTGTTATACAAGGGGTTAAAAAGACCCATTATATACGAGGTATTTTTAGGGCCCGAGACGAAGGCGAGGGCCGCCTAAATAGAAACCGAGTTTATAATGGGTTTAGCCCCACGTGTTACACTCTGCTTTTCACTACGATTGCGAGAAAATAAAATAGTTTAGTACAATATTCAATGATTTATTTTAATTGAAAATTAAATGTACAAAGTCTACAATTTTGGATATTAAGGGAGATGCTTTTACCCGGTAACATAATTTCCGACTACTTTGAAGATGAATAATGAATATATGAGGTAAACGTGGGAGATAATAGTTTAAAAAACTCCTTTCGTAAGTGAATCCATTCGTTGTTGTTTTTTTTCACTTATTAAATTTTTCGTAGGTATCGTAGGTAAGTATTTAAGTGAATGCGTCTCGACTTTGATGGTAACAGATTGAAAATTTCATCCATCTCCAAATTAGGATCACCATTCTCACTAGACGAAGACAAAAATAACAATTATTGTTGAAAAATATGTAAGTTACGGTCACAAATTTACAATGAATTTCGGAAAAAAATCAAGTGTGTATTATTCACGCCAATTGTTTTTTAAATTCTCGCTTTTTAATTTTATTTTTTTCACATGAGAAAAAGGCAAAGGTACACCTTAAAGGATGTCCCATGTCTTTAAATCTCGCTCTATTCGCAACTCAATAAAAATTAAATAAAAAAATAAACGCATTCCACAGACAAGAACGCTGCATTTCATTCCAATTTAAAGTTATTTATTTATTTTTCAAAACAATCAGGGCCTTACCTATAATGATTCTATTTTCGAATAAAACCTCCTCCGTTTTATAGTAGGCTAGTACTTGGCTAGTACTCGTAACAGACAAGAGTTAAAAAAACAAAATTACTTTAGCCCCTAGAGGCTAATATGCTTGTTTAGCCCCGCTGTGGAGTGGTAATATGACAGTGTTTTTGAGCAAGAGTAGTGAAAAAAATATTTATTTTGTAAATAGATCTTAAATTGTGTCCCATAAATCTCATTCTTATATTATGACCTAGCTAAACTTATTCATTGATAAATATCATGAAGTAGCTTACTAATAAAGTGCGCAGTGCCAGTTGCAATATCTAGTCGATATCGACAGTCTTACCACTACGACTACGTATTTTAAAATGCAAGGATAGATGAAGGCGTGTTTTACGTGGATAGTCGGAATTATTTGTATTACTTTCTATAAAAACATAAAGTTTTTTTTTTGTTAAAAAAAATTGTTATGCAGTCCGGTTCCTATAAGTGGAATTGTCTACATGTTGAAGTTATCTATACTAATATTATAAAGCTGAAGAGTTTGTTTGTTAGTTTGAGCTGCTTGGTGGATCTGAGCTCTTCATCTCATTTTCTATAAGGTTTTATACTTCTACATGCCATTAATAATCACGTAAAAACCATGTCAAAATTGTGACCATATTTAACGTCTGTTAAAAAAGTAGATAGTTTCAAAAGAAAACTTTACAAAACAAATAGGGGATGTCCCCGAACAAAGACGAAAGTATTATGGAATTTTAAAAGAAAGCTAAAATTAAAGTTGCAAGAAACTGAAGAAAGTGACTCCATCTCAAAAAGTCAGTCCCAACGTCAGTGTTGCTGAATTTTTGAAGTGACGCGAAAGTTTCCCTCTCGACGGTGACCGGTCCCGCTGAATATTTATGCCATTTTAAATACTTGCCTGTAACTCGGAAATTGCTCTTTACGAAAGTAGTGTTCTTTCCCAAGCGACTTTCAAAAAATGCTACAAATCGTCTTATTCTTTACAAAAATTTTGATAAGCTTTTGGCAATTGGTTTCTAGTTTGAAAATAGATTGAGTACAAATAATAGTCATTTTATAGTCTGTAGTAGAGGAGGTAGGTACTCGTGTTTCTACTCATAATATAATCTAATGCGTGTTTTATTCAAACACTATTGATCCATTTAAAATGGGGATTTCATTAATTAAATGCGTTTTATTACGGAAGTCCTCTTTTGACAATTTGTCGGTGTTTAGACTTTAATTGAAAGTTAATCACTAACATAAAAATCAGCTTGTTTAAAAACAGATTACATTAACTTTTAAATTTTTCATGATTTTTGTACTATCTAACTTAACTATCCTTCTAATACTCACAAAATTACAAAATAAACCTGTTATGTACCAAATTTTGATGTTATGTACCGAATGGATTTTTAATTTGGTACATAACATCACAATTTGGTGTTATATACCAAAAATCGAAATAACACAATGGTTACACTAATAACATTTTTTTTATTTTCTGAAAAACAGAAAAAGGGTAAACTTTAGCCCCTCTTTAAGCTAGCTCTAAGTCACGCAAAAAACAAAGAACTCTGAAAATGCACATCTTAATGCCGCGGTAAGATATCCCTTTGTTCTAGTCTCCTAGTCATGTAACGCGAGCCCGCGCTAAGGCTGCGTCCACACCAGTGCTCTAATGACGTTCGAGTTTAAGCACGCTCGTTACTGCAAGACTGTCAAAATTTACAAAGTGACGTTATGTAAAAGAAACCTTTCTAAAGCTACGTACACATCGGATTTGATTCTGTAACGTAACGTAAACAGTATGACGATATAAATCGTCATTCTATTCAAACCACAGAACAGAGATCGCTAAAAGCTAACGCTTTTCTTATATCTGTGATTTAAACAATATATTCCATTACGATGTTAAATAACTTATGATACTCGTGGTAATTGTACGCGTGAAATTAATATCAATAAAACAAATTGTTATTGTAAGGTTATTTTGAACACCAGTGAAAGTGAAAACCACCAATTCTATATAATTATGTAAAATATTTAAAAAAAAATTATATATTTTTTTAAAAATAGAAGTAAACTTCTATTTTTAAAAAAATAAAAAATTTTTTTAAAAATAGAAGATTTAAAATACCGACCCAGGGCTATCATATATATACTATACATCAACGAGACTGTAGAAAGGGATTACTCGAGGAGGAGTTTTAAAGAGGTATTTATATCTTTAAAAATATGCTACGCTAGTGTGTACTCTGCTTAAGGCATGCGTTCACGGTCTGATGCACCCACACAAAGTTCTTATAATGAACAGGATGAGCGTTGGCACGAGCCGTTTTTTGAACATAATACGTCTTTGGATTTACCGTGTTCGCGCGAATTATTTGTATGGAATGTACTAAATGAAGTTGTGTACTCACGTCTACTATGAAGAAGCTATGTATTTTTAAATATAGCTTATATTTTATTGTTAGCAACATTGTCGCTAACTATTGACCTCATAAATAGGCTTACCATTCAACGGTAATGGAGCGAGCAAATCTCGGAGTATATGTGAGTTTGAATCAGGAATGATCAGATCCGGAGAAGAATCAATCACTGACATAGCTCAACGACTTGCAAAGCTTAGCAGTTCAAAATGGCTAGACATTGGTTAATAAAGTGCTGGAATGATGACCTCGCACCGAAAAGCGCAGTGTTGGTCGACCCCACACTTGATGGACTGAGGACATCAAGCGAGTCACAGAGAGTCATTGTATGCCGCTCAAGGCTGTGGTGCTTGGAAGTCCAAACAGGCCAATCCTTACAGGTTTAAGGCCTTGAATTATGTACCCAAGGCTTACTTGGGTACATAATTCAAGGCATACTTTTCAGATCAGATACATGTTGCTAGCGATAGCAATAAGCGTAGCGGTAGGGTTTACCCGGACAAGATTGGTCCTAAAAAGATCCTGAAAAGGTCTTCTCTCAGAATGAGAGGGGTTAGGCCAATAGTCCACCACGCCCAATGCGGATTGGCAGACTTCACACACGCAGAGAATTAAGAAAATGCTCTGGTATGCAGGTTTCACCTCCTAGAACGTTTTTCCTTCACCGTTTGAGACACCTGATATTTAATTTCTTACAATGCACACAACTGAAGCGTTGGAGGCGCATGCCCCGTACCGGATTCAAACCCTCCGGAATCGGAGGCAGAGGTCAAATCCACTGGGCTATCACGGCTCAAAAGACGTGTTAGGTCCCTCAAAAAATTCACCACTGCACCATAGAGGTCATACAAACAGCTGCAGTGTAACAATATGGTGCCATCACACATTGCACACGGCACCAGCCGAGTGGAACGCGCACGCGTCGTTCCACATCACGATTTAAGAACCTAACATATCTCTGTCACACTTTACCATCTTTAACTATGCATGAGAGAGACAAAAAATGCTTTTTTCTTAACCGTAAGGCACATATTAATTTTGTTTTTGCTGCCTCTTTAAAACTACAAAGCGTAGCGCCCTTTTGATGGTTGTCTGGTATTTTTTTTTGTAAATTAAGTTTTTTTTATTCAATACAGACGCGTGCGGGGTGTCAGATTATATTGTTTTTTTTTAAAACTACCTCCAAAATAGTAGTCTGCTAAAGTTTTTCTGTATACTCTTTTAATAATGTCTTTTATAATGAGTATATTAATTTTAGAGCCCTATAGGATCTGTCCGTCTGTCTAAATACTTCTCTCATTCTGAGAGGAGACTCGTGCTCAACAGTAAGTCAAATATGGGTTGATTAATGATAATACTATTTTTATGATGAATGGTTAATAATTTGAATTTTATAGTTTAATGCCATTGATAGCAATAGAAACAAATCAAACGAACATACATAATAATTATTCATTTATGTACCTATATATTAGTTACTATTTAACTTTAGAAAATATATAATAGATGCTGGCTTTATTTTGATAAACCTACTTATAGAGTAAGAATAGATAAAGAAATAAATATTTCCTCTGCATCTAATTCAAGCCTTTTCATTGTATTTAGAAACGAACATGAACCCGTCACAAAGCAAAAAATCCAGAAATGCAGCATATAAAAACCTTTTACCCGTTATACAAAACAAAGCGATTCCCGTATGCAAACCGTGCTATTGTGCGCTCATGTCTTGGAGTATTGCACCGTCCACTGAACACCCCCGGTCACGGCTTGTGATCGCGATCGGGGCTGGTGGAAAATCATATTTTTGCTTAAAACATTTACTACCTACATATTTTATAAAAGTAGGTACTACGGCTCTAAACATTGAATGTAGGGTATAATTTGGTCATAGATTTTTGCTTATCACATAGGTAGTCGCAGGATTCTTAAGCCGTTTTATGTGCCCCGAAATGGGAGCCCTTGACGCATCGTGTCCTTGTTGGCAAAGGTAACATTAAGCTTAGCTCTTATAGCCACAGAAATGGCTTACGGTTGGAGTTAAAATTTGTTAGGTGTTGCGGGTCTATAGGTTATTCGTCTAAGAATAAGACATTTATTTTTTGCTCTATGATGACCTCTGGCGCAGTTAGTAATGATGTCGTTATCAACAGAAAAGTCCTGGATTCCAGCTCGTGTCAGCTTAGGATTTTATATTTTCTAAATTGGCTCAGTCAGTCAATTAATTTAGAAAATAGCAGTAAAATAGGCATGTATCGGCCATGTCTAGATACCACCATATCCAAAAAAAAAAGAGAACCAAAGTTCTGGTACGATGTCACGTAGAAACCGTCTGAGGTATGGATAGAAAAATTTACAATCCAGTATTCAGTATAGAACTATTAAAATAGTGTGTGAGATAATATTTTCCTACATTTATGAGCGCCTAATGTGCCCAACAGAGCACCGCTGCCTTCAACCCGCTGTCAGATTATTGCGCGGAAAAATGGGGAAGGTTATATCATCCGATTTAAATAGACAGGTGCGTATGATTGAGAGCGTTTGCTTCAGCGGATTGCTCGGCGTTTCATTTGATTTTTACATTGAATTGATTTTTTATCTATTTACCTGTACTTACTTACATACTGGTGGACTAAGTGATTAATTATCGCCACGATACTGTTACACATGCTCTAAAATAGCATGCTAAAACGTAAAAGTATGCTTTATACGAGCATGTTTATCATCAGTTTACATTTGCTAGCAATAAGCATGCTATTTTTAAGTATGCTCCTGAATAAGCATGCTCTTTCTAATTACACATGCTAATTTGTATCTATCGCTCTCTGTCTATAGTATCGTGTTAGATAGGGAGAGATGAAGGTGAAGAGAATACAGAATAGCAATGCTGATCGACTAGAATACTCAATAAGCAAACCTGTTCAGACGCGCTAAAAGCACGCCCACTTCCACCCGCGCAGTAAATAGCATGCTCATAAATCGCACGATTGTTGACGCCACGATACTGTTACACATGCTCTAAAATAGCATGCTAAAACGTAAAAGTATGCTTTATACGAGCATGTTTATCATCAGTTTACATTTGCTAGCAATAAGCATGCTATTTTTAAGTATGCTCCTGAATAAGCATGCTCTTTCTAATTACACATGCTAATTTGTATCTATCGCTCTCTGTCTATAGTATCGTGTTAGATAGGGAGAGATGAAGGTGAAGAGAATACAGAATAGCAATGCTGATCGACTAGAATACTCAATAAGCAAACCTGTTCAGACGCGCTAAAAGCACGCCCACTTCCACCCGCGCAGTAAATAGCATGCTCATAAATCGCACGATTGTTGATGCATGCTTATTATTAGCAATGTAGCGATAAACAAGCTAATAAGTAGCAACTGCTCAATAGTAGCATGCTTTCGTGCTTGAAATGAGCATGTGTAACAGTTGCTTAATGTTGCAGTCCAGAAAGCTGAAATTCGAAATCATCGATAAAAGTTTTGTTTAAATAATGGTGACTACAGTAGCCCTAGGGCACAGTAAAGATATTACAACCAGTAGTTGGACTTCATACTAGAGGTCGAAACGCGAGCTATACCTACGCACCTCGAACATGGGGTGATCGTAGGGTGAAGACAGTCGCGACTGTGCCGCAGTGACGAACGAACGCACGGTGTATTAACAGAGTAAAGTGTATTAATAGTATTAGATTTTTTAAATTATGACCAGTAGGAAATACTGTGCCGTTTTTGGATGCATGAATTCAAAATTATCCCATCCAGAGATAACTTTTTTTAAGTTACCTGGAAACTCTGAAAGGTTAGACTTTAAAATAAATTTACTTATTAGTAGGTAGGTACATAATCTTGTATTTTTTAATGGATAAGGTGTTTCCTTTTATCTCCAGAATAAAGGTAGGTATCTGGATTAGTAAATAAAGTGAATAGAGTAAAGGAAAGTGATTGACACGATTGAAATAGGTAGTTATACGCGGTTCATGAATCACGATACAGTAGGTACGATAAGCTTGTGTTAAAACCTCGACTGCTTGTACAATGTTTTGTGTGACTGTGCTCGGAGCATTTGTGTTTTGTTACCCGACTGCGGCGAAGCCCAAAGGAGGAGTATGTGTTTGAATGTTATGACTTGTTGTTGTATGCGGGCGACGGGTAGAAAGGACTGCGCGGGTGTGAAGTCGGACGCGCTGGGCATGGTTACCCCCCTCCCGGACCGCGCCGACCTTCGGGAGTGTTACGAACAAATTTGCCAAGCACACATACTGATAAATGATATGTCATTAGACTCATCCAGAGGCCGAGTGTCACTGGGTAACTTAGTTCTTAATAATCAAAATGGCGGATTTTATGCGCTTTAATGTGCAAGCTCATAAAACTTTTGCTCAGCTTGGCATTGGTGACAAGAATTTTAACCGACTTCCAAAAAGGATCGTATCGTATTTACAGCGATATTTCCGTCATTTGTAAACCGTTTCTTTTTTGTTTGGATGAGTATTCTTTCAGGTTAGTCCCATTTTTTTCATGTCAGGATCTGATAATGGCATCCTAGAGAAATCTAGGGGAACTATCGTATCGTAGGGACAATTAGTGCGTTTGTTCATTGTTTCATTAGCTATTTTAAATCACTACAATTTCATGAAGGTATAAGGAGTCGGTCTGATGATGGTGCCGAAACATGAACTATGGAACTCGTCAACGATTTAGAGCAGTTATTTTTTGTTGGGCTTGTTTAATTTGTATTGATGAGAACTTTCCACCTATAGGGGTTGTGACTGCATAAGGGGTCTAGTGATGACGACGACTTTTTTATTTGTTCACGTAGTGTGGAGGTAATACCTAGATCACGGAAATAAATATGTTTAAGAATACGACCAATCCTTCGAGATCATTGACGTAGTATCAGCCTTAATTAAATCAACCAATCAAAAAACACGCATTTTTATTTATCACTTCCCATTTTACTACAATTTACAAAGTATTTTATTTGTTTATATAAAAAATGTTTATTTACAATCACAAAACTAAGTGGAAACACAAAGTTAGTAAATGTAATTAAAATGCTGCAGGCGGGCAGCCCTATCACATGTTTACGTACCGCGCGGCTGTAGGTATTTATTTCAAAAATACGGCCGAGTTACTATACTGGTTGTAATATCTTTACTGTGCCTAGGGTGCGTTAACAACTTACTACGTGATAAGAGAAGGAGATACCAACATACACCAATAGTAAAAAAATCGGAATTATCTCTGTCTAATAAACAATTATTATTATCAAAAAATTTAAATACCTTGCAGGTTGTTTTCTAAGGGTTATCATGAAAAATTATATATATGTAAAATGTTTTTAATAGTGAATAATATGAGGTTTTCAAATTCTAATGTTAAAGTTCTTAAATTAAATTAAATTTTCATAGGTTTCGTACAAACACGCATTTGTCTCAAAATAGTGTATCATTTTATTTATAGGATAAACAAATTCAATTCTAAATTCGATTTTAAAATTTTCGCTTACCACAGTCAAGGCCAAACTGCCAGCTACACAATCATGTGATTTTCTTCATGGAATGTAAACTTTTTTTTGTTTAATTAGGACCGAAACTTCGATTTCGATTTTTCTGATGAGAAGTTTATTAAAGAACAATATTTCCACTTTTAGCCATATTGATTGACAACACGAAGTACTTACTAGCTATTTTAGAAGTCTTTAAATTAGCCAATCCTTCTTTCGGTCCAGCAGTAGATTTCCTTCAGTTGATATCAAAATATACGAGCATGATTCTTGTTTATATAAATATAACTAGCGGACGCCCGCGACTTCGTCCGCGTGAAACTCGATGTAAACTTTCAACTACCCCTATCCTACCCTTACCCTACCCCTACCTACCCCTACCCTACCCCTACCTACCCCCACCCTAACCTTTACTCCACTCCTACCTTACAGCGTACGCAAAATAAGTAATTTTTGTGGTTGATTTTTTACACCTTGTGTCCAAAAAACCGAAATATCTTACGGAACCCTATTTTTTTTCCAAAATAAAATTTAGCCTATGCTACTTGTGGATAATGTAGCTTTCGTATGGTGAAAGATTTTTTAATATCGGTCTAGTAGTTTTAGAGCCTATTCATTACAAAGCAAACTAACAAACAAACATACAAACAAAGTTTTCCTCTTTATAATATTAGTATAGATGTAAGTAGTTATACATCATACAATGTCACGGTGTTTAACTTGGTTGATATACTTCCGATGTGAGACTACCTTAGAGGCTGATCCCACGCACTTTCATTTTGTAACTCACTTCAAAAAAGAGGTATTTATCCGGTTTGTAAATCCACCGTATGCGTGGTGAATTTACAAGACGGAGGTCCTGAGTTCGATCTCCGGCTGGTCCAGGTCTGGCCGGTGAGAGGCTTCGGCCTTCGGATTTGGGATCGAAAACAGTTGTGTACAATAATATAACTTACAAAACTTAAAGTAAATCTAAAAACAAATAGTTCACATACACATCTCTATCCACAAGTAATTATACAAAATGTAGATGGGGCTGATAAATACTGTATGACTTTTTCAAAAGAGCAACTGTTGAGTTTCTTGCCGGTATCTTCTCAGCAGAACCTGCCTTCCGAACCGGTGGTAGAATCTTTACAAATAGTCAACTGACGTGTCAAAAGTGCTTGTAAACTGAGCCTACTTGAAATAAATGATTTGATTAAAAATGATTTTCAAATTAAACTATCTAATAAAGTGCTTTTATACAAAGAAAAGAAAATAATGAAAAAATAAAAAGAAATGACACAATTTCAATAAAAATTAAAATATATAAATAAATAGCAAAATTATTAATCGCTTTTAATGCTGAGCTGTAAACCCTTTCTGTTTGGTGACACAGACAGACATATAATATCTAAGATAGGATGTACTGTTTGTGACACTAAAAAGTGAATAAACTTATATTCTTTCTTTTCTTCTTTTTTTCTAAGTGCTTATTATACGTCTGTGTCATTCTTACTATCGCAGGTTCTTAATTTA
This sequence comes from Bicyclus anynana, assembly GCF_947172395.1. Classification (NCBI taxonomy): domain Eukaryota; kingdom Metazoa; phylum Arthropoda; class Insecta; order Lepidoptera; family Nymphalidae; genus Bicyclus; species Bicyclus anynana. The sequence continues at coordinate 1,984,069 of NC_069088.1, read as the reverse complement.
AAATCGACATTTATCAAAATCGACCGTCGCAGAGGGCAAATATCCCGAAGGAGAAATAATCTATCGGACTGTTGACTTGTCGCTTGGTTGTATAATTTCTTCTCTCCCATTTTCTATTTCTCCCTATTTCTTTTTTCCTCTCAATTTTTGATCCACCGAGAATTACACGGCGTCACGAGTAATTTGGCTCCAAGTTAAATAAGCGAAGTAATTATTCTGCGGTTTATTCTCGGGCCACGAAACTTTCACACAGCTTGAGGCTTTCATTCGCTTCAATATCATTGAAATATTATATGAAGACTATGACTTTTTTTTTTAATTCCCTACAAGTTAGCTCTTGACTACAATCTCACCTGATGGTAAGTGATGATGCAATCTAAGATGGAAGCGGGCTAACTTGTTAGGAGGAGGATGAAAATCCCTTCCGGTTCCTAAACGACATCATACCGAAACACTAAATCGCTTGGCGGTACGTCTTTGCAGGTGGGATGGCAACTAGCCACGGCCGAAGTTTCCTACCAGTCAGATCTAGACCAATTAAGAAAACCTCAATCCGCTTAGCCAGAGTTCGAACCCAGGATCTCCGTCTTGTAAACCCACCTCGCATACCACTGCGCCACGGAGGTTGTTAAAAATACCATGAATCCAAAAGAATTGCTAACCATAAGAAAAACATGCATTTAATTAACAAAAACCCCCATATTCTTTTATTGGTCAGCTGAACGTTTTGGTTTTTAAGGTACAAATGTAATTTTAATGAAGCAGTCATATCGCTAATGAACATCGAAGTTTAAATAGCTTCTCAGATAAAGGGGTCGACGTCCATGTCTCGTGTTAACTTCCTCTTACCACAAAATTTTCGCCAATTTTTGGCTTTATAATAAAATAAAACCAAAACTCGGCGAATCGTTTGGTCATATTTTAGACATATTCATAAAAAAGTAATCCCTGCCAGATAAACATTTTCTACGAGTACAATTAATAACTAAGCGGTATAATAAATGTTTGTTTTGTTTAATTACAACGTCTTAAATTGTTCTACATAGGTAATTATAGCATACCTAGAGTCGTAATTTTAAGTAGTTTTGTATTTATTTTAATTTCGCTAGAAGCGAATTCGCTATGCGTTGTGGCCCAGCGGCTAGGGTTAACTAGAATAATCTACAGGGAAATAATCTGAATTTTAACATTTGTTTACTTTGTGTAACGTCAATTTTCTTTGGCAAATTCGTTGGATATTACGAATATTCGGTTCAGTTCATAATCTAAATAGATCTCCCTTAACAAGTGAAATTACTAAAAGTCCAGATAATATTTCGGCAAATTCCCCGTGGCTTAATCGTATCGCGTTTTACATGTTAAGTTTGAAATTATAAAATATTATGAAAACAAAAACAGAGACAGAAACTATTCTTGTATTTAGTTACGATTGGGAATTTCGATTGGTACTTGAATGAATGAATTTTTATGATTAGGAAAATTAAGTCATTATTATCAATAACTATGTGGTTAGTTTATATGTCATAGAAGTGGGCCTACCAGTAAAATCTCTCTTCGAATATAACCTGATTTAAAACCTTGCTCTCACTAGAACTGCTACAAGTTTGTATGTAATACAATGGGTATCCAAAGCTGCTCTAGAAGGGTACCTCTCCTTAACCCTACACCCGTCGGTCACAAGTCAAGAACTGTGTAGCGTTATTCTGTAACGATGCTTTCATTACTCGCTAGTGTAAGTTTCGAGTTCACCTTTTTATCTCTCTCAGTCTATCATAATACTATAAAAAGAGATAAATAGAGGTGAATTCGAAACTCGCAAGTGCTAGTTATTACTCGACCAAACACAAACCACCAAACACAACCATAGTATGTATATTTGTATATTATACAAATATACATACAAACATCATTGGAGCCAGATGTCAGGTTTATCCGCACGAGCTGTATACAAAACATCCTTACAGAATAGCGCTACTGTTCGGAGTTTTTCTTTCTGCCACACAACCCGGCAACAACACAGTGAGTCCATGGTCCTCTCATAAAACATACATACGACGAACAATACATAATTTCTTTTTTTTTTATTCCAGGTGTCCAGTCAGTGCGTATAATGAACATTAGAGTGCCAGAAGTATTCCAGTACGGCACAAAAGACGCTATAACTCTGGACTGCGACTTCGTGACCAACAACGTCACAGGGCTGGTGGTGAAATGGTTCTACATGGACCGGTCGCAGCCTGTGTACCAGTGGATACCTCCCCAAAAGCCTCAAGCTTTGGGACTTTTGAAGAACAAGGTAAAACCTTGATTTTTTTTTACATATTTGCCATAATTTTTAAATTTTATTTTTGCAACTATATGAAGTTATGACCTTTTTCGTAGTTTTAACTCGAATCGTGCCAAATTTCAATTGATTTCGTTTAGTAGTTAAGCGTTATTTTTTTTTAAAAAAAGCTTGTTTTTAACTTTTTTATAATAAAGCTAAATAATCTATTAGAAAAAAACAACTTTTACTAAATGATATCGATATATTTCGGGCCCTTGTTCCATGTACTTTGCGAAATTAATATTGTTTGTATTAAATTTATTGATCAACTACCCTATCATCCCCCAAAATCGGACTATCCTCCGCGAAAAGCCGACGAACCCATGCGACAACGTCACCCAGGTCCGACAAAATACTCTACGTACGTTTTACTCCGAAATCGGAGCATCCTCAGGAGATGTTGACTCTACAACGTTGTAGAGTCAACATCTCATCTCTCATCAACGTCAAGAATATGAATAGAAATAAATCATTATATAATCATGATGAAGTTCCGCAAAGTAATGCCTGCTTGTATCCAATATTTTCAGTTGGACCTGTCATACAAAGTGTCTCAGAATCCGTACACTCAGCACCGAGCCCTCCGCGTGCTGTCCCCGGGCACGGAGCTGACCGGCAACTACACGTGTGTGGTCTCCACCTTCCTGTCCGAGGATGAGAGGACCCGCCCCATGACCATCTTTGGTAAAACGCAAAGAACTTTTTGAAACCTATCATCATTATCAGCCTATTTTAGCCGGCCCGCTATAGGGGCAGGCCTTAGCTTATACTCACTTAGGATGATAGTATTAAATTAATGAACTCACTCATCATTAGTTGAATATTGTAAAGAACAATAATTCTTGCAAATAAATGATTATTATTATTATTATTATTATTATTATTATTAACAACCCATACTCGTCGTATATGGTTGAGCACGAATGTCCTCTTAGAATGAGAAGGATTCTAATAGGCTGTTATGGGTTAAGTTAATAAATAACAGAAGCTAGTCCAATTTACAATGAGTTTATTTTACAACTACAACTATACAGATACAATTACTTCAATAATACTACTGCTAACTACTTTACTAAAACTAACTACTTGACTACTTAAAACTATGGTTGGACGCCAGGAGAGTTTTGTGGGGTTGTTGTTAATGTTCACAGGCACCCTGCCAGGCCTAATAGTGTTAGCTCATTAGAGCAGACCCTCAGGGATCCGTTTGGAGGATACCTCGTACCGAGAAGGCGTTGCAGTAGGCTACCGACAATAGAACAAAGCATGAATGACAAAATAATATCGAACCTATCGTAGATCTTGCGCATGACTTAACCTACTACTCACCCCGCTAAGCTCGATGACAAAACACACCAAAACTAATGAATCTCAAATCACTGAATTGTTCTGCAATTACTCAATCAAAACTAAAAGTAACGTGCTAATTATTTATTGCACTACAAAATGTCAGTACTGTGACACGGAAGCCACCGTGGGTTTCACAGACGACCGTCGCTCCACAGCACCACACCAATATGGCCGAAACAAATTGAATTGCCTTTTGATATACGAGTATTAAATTAGCTACTTTAATATCACATCAAAATGTCTACTGCTCTCAAATCGATAGGAATAATTTAAAAAAGTACAAATGTGTTATAACAGAAGTGAGGTTTGAACCCGCGGTCGCGATTCCATAGACGCAAGCATTCACGCCGCTGCGCTGTCCGGTCATTACTTATTATTGTGAAAATGTGCAAGGTACTAGTACAATGTACGTCCTCGTTACGAGATAGACTCACGCGCAGTTTAAAGTACTTATTCATAATATTCCCTCAACACACTAAAAAAAAAATTATTAGCTTATTATATATGTATATATATATTTTTTTTTTTTTAATTGGTGGCACTCCATGATGGCTTTAAGTCCTTAGCATGCCAAACACCTATCGGTTTGCCATAAATGTTATTTAACTGAAAGACATTTTCGGATAGCTTCTTAATAATAATTGCCTTCTCAAATTTTGGCGCTAATTTAGCCATAAATTTCGCGCCTGCTTTAGATAAAAACTTAGTTCGTCTCCAAACCACGTCCCCTACTTTGAAACTAGCAGTCCTTCTTTTTTCATTGTAAAACCTTGTGCTTTTTTCATGGGCCGTTTTTAGTTTTAATTCCACCTGTTTATGTAAACTAGGTCTCGAGTTTAAGTTTGATAAATATTCTTTAGTATCAACGTGAACTAACTCATCAGGTGCGAGAGACTGGATTTCAACCGGTGCTTTAGTGAGGTTAACAGGAAAAGATGTTTCGCGACCTAGAAATAAGAGTGATGGCGTGTATTCGGTTGCTTCATGAACGGACGTTCGAATGGCGTGAGCAAATTCTTGTAAATGTATGTCCCATTCGTTATGTTTTTTAGAATTAATGTATGAAGCTATCATGGTCCCTATTACTCTGTTAACTCGTTCCGTGGGATTGCTTTGAGGATGATAGTTAGGAGTGTACCAAATTTGACTACCATATTTTTGAGCGAGGTCCTTAAATAACAGCGAACCGAATTGTTTTCCATTATCACAGATGATGGCTTTGACTTTGCCAAATAACAAAAACTGATTCTCTAAAATTTCACAAATTTTATCAGCCTTGCCCGTTCTTAGTGGAAATAGCAATGTAAATTTACTAAATAAACATGTTATGACTAAAAGCATCGTGTTGCACCGTTTACTCTTAGGAAACGGGCCCATTAAATCTAATGATATTAACTGCCACGGACTTGTAACTGTTCTATGTTCACCCATATGACCTAAGGGAGGTTTCTGTGATACCTTAACCCTTGCGCATGTATCACATTGTCCTATGTATTCTCTAACGTCCCTTAACATATCATGCCAGAAATAATGTTGTTTAATCCGGAAAAGAGTTTTGCGTACTGTGACGTCCTACTTGTCACCAGGATAAGGTAAGGCTAAAATCCAAACACAAAATAATTTATTTGACAAACTCGTGCGTGCACGTCCGCTCGGCTGCGCAATGCCTCCTCGTTCCCCCCTCTCCGCGCCCCCTGCCTCGCGCCGTGCCATCACGACCTTATCGTTTAATCTATGGTCATCACACCTCTCCTTTTTTGACAAATTGAAATATTTAAATATAATTCATATACAACAATAATTAACTGTAATCATACTTAAAACAAAACTAAACATCTTTAATGCGTCCGCAATTATAGAAATTATTTAATCGCTGTTAAGATCACTTATTTTATCCGAATCATCTTCATCACCTCCTACTACTCCCCACTGACCTTCAATTCGTTTTAAGTGAATAATATTTCTCCTTAATTCTTGTCCTGTCTCATCGTTTCGTATATTATATTCAGGGCCTTTGTGGTTTAAAACCGTATGTGTTGTTGGATTAAAGTTTGTGGTGAGTTTATTCTCCTTTACCATGTTTTTGACATATACCTTCTCTCCAAAGCCAATATCTATATCTTGTGCCTTCCTTCTCCTATCTCCATATTCTTTCCCTTTCTCTTTCATTATTTTGTCTTTATCTTTAATTTCTGAAATTGATGTGTTTTCTAAATCTATCAACGAAGGAAGTTTATCCCTAAACTGTCTGCCAAAAAATAACTCTGAGGGAGTTTTACCAGTAGTAGAGTGGGGGGTACTGTTGTACATAGTGAGATACAATAGTAAATCCTCATACCAATTTGATTTCTCAGATTGACTAATTTTAAGACGTTTAAGGATATCCCGGTTTTGTCGTTCAACTTCGCCATTTTGTTGAGGAGAGTATGGTGTAGTATAAAAAATATTTATTCCTAAAATTTTACAAAAGTTTTTAAATTCATCGCTACTAAAAGATTTAGCATTATCGGCGGTAATGCTAAAAGGCGATCCTAGCCTAGAAAAAATTTCTCTTAAGACTTTAATTGTTTCAGCAGATGTTATCGTTTTCATTGGTTTAATTTCTTTGTATCTACTATAGTAATCAACTATAACAAAAAGATGATGTCCGCTAGGCAATGGACCGAGAAAATCGATTGCAACGTCAATCCAAGGCTTAGATGGCAGCTCACGACGTTTCATTGGTATTGGAGGATTCGGTGCAGAAACCAAAGTGCAACCCTTACAACTCTTTACAAATTTCTCAGCATCACTGTCTATTTTGGGCCACCATACTTTGGTTCGTAAACGTGCTTTCATTGCACCAATACCTGGATGTCCCTCGTGGGCTGCCTCCAAAACTTGGTGTCGTAACTTTAAGGGAATGACAATCTTAGTTCCTCTCAACAAAAGGCCTTCATATGTCCAGAGTTCAGTTTGAAATATTCTATAAATATTTATTAATGGGTCCCAGTTATTGGATGACAAAGCTTCATTAACTAGTCGAATTTCATTATCATCTAAGGACAATTCCGTTAATGTTTTCATCTCTAAGGCACACGGTCTAGCTAGTTGAACAATTTGATCTATGTGATTTTCATCCTCAAACGGCTGGGGATTATTTGTAGCACATAATCGAGATAGACAATCGGCAATATTTGTTTTGCCTGGCTTATATAGCACCTTGAAATTATAACCTTGAAGACGAAGCACCCAACGCTCAATTCGGGCACAAGTTTTCAAGCGGCTGCCGAATATAACCTCCAGCGGTTTATGGTCGGTTACTAAATCAAACGTATCTTTGCCGAATAGATATATATCGAAATGTTCAACTGCCCAGACTAATGCAAGTGCTTCCTTTTCTGTCTGACAGTAACGTTTTTCAACGTCAGTTAGGCTTTTATTGCCATAAGCAATTATACGAGGTCCGTTACTGTCGGACTGAATAAGCACTGCACCTAACCCTACCGGACTTGCATCTGCCATAACAGTAGTTTTATCGTTCAGATCATAGTAGCCGAGAGTGTGAATATTACTTAGAGAGTCTTTGAGCTCTTTGAAAGAGTCGGTCTGTTCAGGACCCCAATATGAACAGATATGTGCATTTTTTCCTAATTTTAGGGTCAATAATCTTCTAAGGGGTTCAGATTTAGTAGCTAAATTTGGTATCCACTTATTTACGTAATTAACAAGGCCTAAAAAACTTTGCACTTCTTCAACCGTTGTCGGGTTCCTAAATTGTTTTACAACCTTGACATATTTATCTAGGGGCTTGACCCCTTCTATTGATAACTCATGGCCGAGAAATTTTATACTTTTCACACAAAAAACACACTTATTTTGGTTTAGAAGAATATTGCTTTCTTTTAAAGTAGCTAAAAGTTTTTCTAATCTAGCATTATGTTCGGATTTATTTTCTCCATAAACTACAATATCGTCTATAAAGTTTACCACGCCCTCGCACGGCAAAAGGATTCTTTCAAGTATTTTTTGGAATTGCTCTGGAGCACATGAAATGCCAAACATCAATCTTTTATAGCGATATAAGCCTTTGCTGGTAATAAATGTCGTTATATCTCTAGAATCCTCACTTAATTCAACTTGATGGAATGCGTCTTTAATGTCCAATTTAGAGAATAGCTTGGCTTTTTTAAATTTAGGAAGCAACTGATCCATTGTAGGCAAAGGATAATTTTCTCTTACAATAGCCTTATTTGCGTGTCGCATGTCTATGCATACCCTAATTTCCCCATTAGGTTTAAGCACTGGAACTATCGGCGAAACCCAACCAGATGGAACTTTTACTGGCTCAATTATATCCAATTTGATGAGATCTTCTATTTTTTTATTAATTTTTTCCTCCAGTGGTATGGGTACTCGCCGACAGGGCTGAGCTACAGGCTTAAGCAATTTATTTATAGATATATTAAGTTCCACGTTTTTAATTTTAGGAAAACTAGTTTCGCTTACCGCGTTTATTTCTAATCCTAATTTAAGCACTTTAAGAGATATGGCAGTATCTTTTCCCAACAAATCTCGTGTTCCATCTTTTACGACATAAAATGTTGCCGTTTGTACCTGATCTGCTACTTGAATATCAGTATCAAAGGATCCAGTTACGATAAGAGGTTTATCACTACCATAAGCAATAAATGTTTTATCCGGCTTAGCAATTTGATTTCTAACTGCCACTTTATACTTTTTTAAGTAACTCCAAGTTTTGTCACTTAAAATATTGTGTTTGCTGCCGGAATCAATAATCATATCAATTTGAACTCCTCCTACATTGCAGCTCATTAAGGCGTCGTCGTCAATGTGAAATATATAATTAACATCAGTTTTGATATGAGATGTAGTATACGGTTTCTGGTTAGTTTCAGATTTCTTTTGGTCATCGCTTGCTATCTTCATTTTTTTCCTTGGATAATTATCTGTTGCCTTTAAAATAGAACTATTCCTTTTGCTAGCTCGAGTTCGACATTTATTTCTAAAATGTCCTAGGAATCCACATTTTAGACACTGTTTATTTCTTGCCGGGCAAATATTACTGTCTGCTGAATGGCGCACACTACCACACCGAAAACATTCTGAATTTTCAGACTTAATGTATTTTGTGTCAATTTTATATACACCAGATGTGTTAGATGCTTGACCGAAATCATCCAGTTGTCGTTCAACGGCCTCAATGGCATTTGCCTGAGCTATTATTTTGTCAAGAGTAGCATCATCGCCCAGTGTAAGTATTTTTTTTCTTAGATCTTTAGAATTACATTTCTCTACGATCTGATCAATAATGTTATCCTCATTATTAGAAAATTTGCATTTACTACTTTGATGACGTAATCGCACTAAAAATTTATCGAATTTTTCATTTGGCTCCTGTTTTAATAATCTGAATAAATGTCTTTCATAAATTTTACTTTGCATCGGAGAGAAGAAAGTATCTAGTTTCTTTATTGCAAAATCATATTCATCAGCATCAGTGTTTTGTTCGCCCGGTAAATTATAGTATATTTCTTGTAACGCCAACCCTCCCAAGTGGAGTAAGTTAGCCTTGCGTTTTTTTGGATCGCTTATATCTGACGCTATTAGAAATATTTCTAAACCACGTTTCCATTTCTCCCACCGCAAACCTACAGATGCGGGATCGCCATCGCAATCGAATGTTTCTAAGGATGGCATATGGGACATTGTTTGTGACCTGTAGCAAAATAATTTCGTTGTTAGTACCAACCGACGTCCTTGTCAGTTTACTACTGTTTTGCTAGCACCAACTGGATTATCCAGTTTGCTACTGTTTTTTTTTTTTTTTTTTTTCTTTCTTAGTACCAACTGACGTCCTTGTCAGTTTACTACTTATACGTATATTATAAATCGTATGTTTTTGCTAGCACCAACTGGATTATCCAGTTTGCTACTGATTCGTTTTTTCTTTTTTTTTTTTTTTTTAAGTACCAATTGACAATGTCACATTACTACTGCAACATACATGTGGATTGTTGTAACACTCGTTAAAAGGCTTAATTTTAGAGTGCGAAATGTTTGCCTTGACATCCATATTAAACAAAACAGTTACGTAAGTACCCAAAATAATTTCAAATTTATGTTGTATTCCTTCTCTCTGACCGGCTATAAAACAACAACTTTTGATCAAATATTTACAACAGTCACAATTCTTCTATATCTAAATAAATCTAATTTTAACTGCTTGTACCCTAAATTTGTTCATTTAATTTACTTTATTTTATTATTATTATTATTGCTATTTCCAAACGACTCTAATCGTGGTAACAATTCAATTTACAAAGAATCACTCATACTGATTTTAAAAAATGTACTGTACGGTGTGATACCTTTGCCTTTTCGAATTGACATTCGAAATTAAAAAAAAATAAAGAAAAGAAAAAATATTCATAAATTTTTTCAATACGCTTATTCATTTATTTAACGTATTTACTAAATTGGAATGTTTTTTTGTTAGGATTAATGATTTATTATTTTATTTACATTTTATCAACTAGAATACACGTTATTGAAACGGAATTTGCTCATGCAAGTTGCAACCTGTACCTAATGGCGCCGGTTTTTTTACGTTGGGTACTTACATAGTATTTTATTTTATTCGATGATCTTTTCCACATTTATTTCTAACTACTTTCACGCTTACCCTTTAGGACTCGTCGCCAGTTGTGACGTCCTACTTGTCACCAGGATAAGGTAAGGCTAAAATCCAAACACAAAATAATTTATTTGACAAACTCGTGCGTGCACGTCCGCTCGGCTGCGCAATGCCTCCTCGTTCCCCCCTCTCCGCGCCCCCTGCCTCGCGCCGTGCCATCACGACCTTATCGTTTAATCTATGGTCATCACACGTACCCCTAAGTGACCTGCTGTAACATCATCATGACAGTGTTTTAATATCTCAATCCGCAAGGTATTTGGAATAACTAATTTCCAGTCATTAATTTTGTCCGGATATTGTTTTAAACAGATTTTCTTATAGAGTAACCCATCTTTAACCATCCAATCATTTCCTTTATTTCGTCCTTCTATAATCTTAGCTACTTTCATCTTATACCAATCATCTTTATGACTGTCTAAGATTTGTATATCTACGTTCTTAGTGGATGCAACAACATTAACACTCCTGGATAAGGCATCTGGAACGACATTACTCCTACCTGGTCTATGAACGATATCGAAACTAAATTGTTGCAACTTCATAGCCCATCTGCCCAATCTGCCATGCGGATCCTTCATGTTATGCAACGTCTTAAGGGCACTGTGATCTGTCACTACAGTGAAATGTAGGCCATCTATGTAAGGTCTAAATTTTTCAACCGCATAAACTATACTTAGAAGCTCACGTTCTGATGTAGAATATAGCTGTTCCCGATTATTTAACTTTCTACTCAAGTAAGATATTGGTTGGTCGACATTATTTATTTTTTGACATAATACAGCACCAATACCTCTATTAGAAGCATCACATTGAATAACAAAGGGTTTTGTAAAATCAGGACACGAAATCACTGGACTTAAACTTATTAGACAAGGCTACCATGCTGGATTGACAATCTTCACACTTGTAGAGAATTAAAAAAATGCTCGGGTATGCAGGTTTCCTCACCGTTTGAGACACGTGATAACTGAAAAGTCGGAGATGCATGCTCCGGATTGGATTTGAACCTACGCCCTCCAAAACGAAGGCAGAGGTCAGGTACTGGGGTGTAACACCACCAACTTTCCATCTCTGACTCGAGGACTTTTGGTGAAAATTTATTCGAAGAAAGAAAAATTATGTATCTCATAGCAGCCCGTACAATAATATAAACCCAGATCCCCGTCATCTGAAACCGAAAAGTCTAACCTATGGGGTAGTTCAAGATAAGGCTTTCACAGATGAAGACTGTAAGACATCATTATAACTTGGCAATATTTTAATTAAGTTACAAATGTTAACAAAATGAAGTTTCAGACTGTATGTACGACTCTTATGGAACGTCAACATATCGAATGAGTAAATAATAGATTGTTATAACTTTTCGCTTGACTTAAAGCTTAGGTCACACTGCTGCGTAAAATTGTGATTAAGTTTGTAACCTACATCAAAACATCCTAGCGGTTGATTAAAAACCAAACCTATATTTTTAATCAAATATTTTTTTTTTATAAAATTAATGTACGAGTACCTATTTCGATAGTAATATAAAATTATAAATTAGAAAAATATGTCCACTATCTATACTAAAATTATAAAGGTAAACCGATTTCGAAAATTCTTTTACCACGTTAATTGTGAATATCATATGCTATATATTTTTATCCCTGAGTTCTTACGGAAACTGGAACTAAGCAGGTAAACTTTGTGGCGTCGGTTAGTTAATAAAAGTAAAGCTGCTAAATCTATACAATCAAGAAATGTACTTTTTAATCAATAGAGCGACTTGTGAGACATTACAATACATTATTTTCTATTAATTTATTATACGATATCACGATAGTTTAAATTCTAAATTCTAAAACATTATTTTCTGTTTATTTATTTACTTATTACTCCTAAGAGTATAATTATATAATAGCAATTCATCAGCATTTTTTTTGTATATCGTTGGCAATACAAATAGTTTTTTTAGTAAGTTAGTTTGAGTTATTAAAAAAAAATTGTCAGGCAAAGATCCACATCCGACCAGTTTCACTAAAAGCTGGACACTGTCTTTCTTGTTTTTCTCCTGTTCTAGAAGTGGGTACGACAATAGACCAACGGGGCGGGGATCGAACCACCACCTCTCGGTGATGAGTCCGACCGCTCTTACCGTTGAGCTACTGAGGCTCTAAACTATAAGCTTGAAGAAAATAAAAAAAAATCTTGAACGCATCAGTGTGTCCGATTCCTAAACGATTCGTAAACCGCAATATTATGCTTTGTTACACGAGACGAGACGGAAATTACTTCGACGAACTTTACCCACGATGAGGTATAACAATCATACAGTGTTGTACTATTATTACACTGTACTTTTACTACACTGTGTGAAAACTTAATTATTCACGGGGCAATAGCTATATGAAATCCTAATACTTTAATTAAAAAATAGTTTTTTAAATATAGTCAACATACTTTTATTTGACGACTATTTTTAACAACTCACTGCTGGACTACTCTAGAGACTATTACTACTAAAAAGCTGTAATTTAGCATAAGTATGAACGTAAAATAAAATCTTAAAAATATTTTTTAGGAAAGTATCTAAATTCTTCCCTTCCTTCCCTTCATGTAAAGTGGGGATGTTTTTTACTCGTTTATCTCTTAGTGTTTGGTATCGCGGTATTTTCAACCGATTAAAAAAAAAAAAAAGATTCTCAATCCGACTCGTATGTTGTTTTGATCCCATTTCATTTTCATGAATATCGGTTTAGTAATTTTGTGTTAAATTCAAAATAACTGAAAGACGTCTTTGAAGTCGGTTCCATTTTATGTAAAAAAGGTTATTGCGCATTGTAAGGGTTTATAGTGCTAATTTTAAATTCAAAATTCATTTATTTCAAGTAGGCTCAGTTTACAAGCAAGCACTTTTGATACGTCACTTGATTTTCTTTGTAAAGATTCTACCACCGGTTTGGAAGGATTTAAACAACGAAACCCTGAACTGAGCGTATCCCGACACGCACTTTTTTATGCATCGATTCAAAACAATCACGAACATTTTTAATAAAATAAAGGGAATTCAAGTAAAAACCGTTCCACAAACCGTTGGCACAAGTAATTCAACTCAATTTACCTGCATTGGATTGCAATCAAACACTAGCATTGTTCCAATAAATAACATAACATAACATTGTTACAACTTCTCACATGCTGTTAACGTGCTGTTCGTATACGCGCCGCAATATGCTTTGAGTTGAGATGAAACGGAAATTACTTCGTGCAACTTTGCCCGTGCAATGCGAGGGAGCTAACGAGTGAGGCTCCGAATGTATTGTAGGTGTAATAATGAATTTATTAATGTGTACATTTTAATGGTTTTCTTTTAATAATAATTTGATTGTAAGATTCATTACATCGTTAACAGATGGACGTTCACAGCTGGACATAGGCCTCTTGCAAAGATTTCCAAATACAACGGTCTCGAGCTGTCAGCATCCAACGAATCCCTGCAGGTTGCTAGGTGAACTGAAGGCATCCTCTCAGTTCACCTAGCGGGGAGTTCATGTTAATTTCATTTAACATACTATATAACTGCAAAAGTATAGGTCATATAATAATCATTTGGCTATCACGCCCAGTGGATATGACGTCTGCCTTAGATTCGGAGGGAGTAGGTTAAATCCGGTCTGGGGAATACACCTCCAACTTACATATTCGGCTCACTGCTGAGCTCGAGTCTCCTCTCAGAATGTGAGGAGTTAGGCTAACAGTTCACCACGCTGGCCCAATGCGGATTGGCAGATTTCACACACGCAGAGAATTAAGAAAATTATTTTGTTTTCCGTCACCGTTTGAGACACGTGATATTTTATTTCTTAAAATGCACACACCTGAAAAGTTGGAGGTGCATGCCCGGACCAGATTCGAACCCACACCCTCCGGAATCGGAGGCATAGGTTAAGAAGTAACGGATACCAAACTGGGCCAAAGTAACCGTCAAAACAAGTGAACAAACAAACTAAACTTTTAAAAACTGCAGCAAAGCTCTAAAGCTGCGACTACGTGTCACTTGTTAAGTCTTCTTAACGAGAACACAGTCGATATAGAAAACGTACTCTTTCAAAAACTAAAAGTTCTTTTAATTATAGTTAGTGAAACAAAGAAACTAGAAGTTAAAAGAAGCTGGTTAAATACTACGTAAACGGATCTCTCAAAGAGCACAATGTAACATAAACGCACATAAAATTGTTAGTTTAGTTAGTTAAAAACAACTCCATTTAACTTTTAGTATAAATTATTTGTCATTAACTTTTAATGCATTTTGAATATATTTAATCGGGGCAAATTAAGACAACCGGCAAAACTACAAAAACAAATTGAATTGAATTAAAAAAAAAAATTTTGAACTTACATTTGGATGTTCGTCTACATTTTTCGATATTGATGGAATTTTTTGTGCATTTTATTGGATCTCTGCCTTGTAGAATAGCAATTAGAACAGGAATTGCATTGTGAATAGATTCTTTGATATTTACTTCTTTTTATTGACTATTTTGTTAGATTTACCGTACATCTCTAATATGTATTACGCCAAAACTTCTACCATGATTGATTGATTGACGATTATTTCTAGAATTAAAAAGTCCATATATAAATGAGGCTACGTTCGTTTACTACGTTTCTGGGTCTTCTAATATTTACACATCGAGTAAAAAGTTCAAAAGGACGAATAGAGTATTCAATATTAATTAAATAACATTAATAGGTAATTAAATGACGAGGCCTAGTATCGTTCGTTAAAAAAAACCCAAGACAGTATCGGCGGAGGGTACGGCCGGTAGTAAAACAAGGGGGAGGAATACAAGCTAATGGAATACAAATGACCGTTTTGCTTATACCATAAAATCCATCAATATTTGAAGCGATCAGACAATGATCTATGGAAAGTATTTACTAGATGTGTCATTCCGGGGTCTTTGTAATAGAAAAAAAAAACTTAAAATAAAATATATATAAAGTTTGAAAATTGAAAATGATGGTCCCTTACTCTTTTAAGTATAAAGTATAATTTTTAAAAATAATAAACGAAGACAATTAAAAAAAGACGTTTCTAAATTAACCTACTCAAAAGGTTCTTCAACTTTTTAGAAAATGCATGTATATTTAAACTAGCGGACGCCCGCGATTTCGTCCGCGTAGATTTCAGTTTTTCACAAATACCGCGGGTACTGCCCCGGACTTTTTTTAGAACTTTTAAAGGGGAACAATTCTGTCATATATGATTTTTGCGAAACTTGAACCGTTTACGCAGCGCACGCAGCTTAAGCTCTCAATAGGAAAAATTGCCCTGATTTTGAAACATTATTCATTGGTGCTTCGCTCCTATCCTTCAAGTCGTGATAATATATAGCCGAGCCTTCCTCGATAAATGGGTTATCTAACGCAGGAAGACTTTTGGACCAGTAGTTCCTGAGATTAGCGCGTTCATGCAAACAAACAAATAAACAAACACTTCAGCTTTATAATATAAGTATAGATTATTTTTAAACAAACAAACAAACAATAATACATGGTTGGAGCACAAATTGTTGTTTGATTTGATTTATTGTTTGATTCGTCTAACTCAATCAATAAATTGTAGTTTTACAAATTAAAGTAATAAATTCCACAGTTTATTATGTTGGCGACTTCTCTGTTTTGTTCTTCAATATATTTCACTTTCATGTGATGTTTCTAACTATAAATAATTCTATTAAATACATTTTACACCGTGATTACTTCACGTGAGCTTGTGTCATGTTGCGGTAAAGTACACTTAATAAGCTTTCAGTGCAGAACACGTCTAGTGAGTCTACCTCCACATTACACCTCCGGGTACCCATTACAGTTAGCGTGCTCGCGAGCCGTTCATGTTGTTCGGAACATGTACAATGCTGTATTTTGACGACATCTACATTAAACGTTTATGAATTGATGTCCTATCGTCATCTATAATAGGACTATTTTCATTAAAATCGTAACTATAATTTTAACGATCTATTGCTTGTGCCAAGGAACATAAAATTTACGATTGTATTATAAGTTTTCAGTCAGTGATCTGCATTATCTTCTATCTTTATTTCTTAAAAACTTTTTTTATGATAAAACAATGTCAAGGAAAAAGCTTGGACATGAATTTTAAAATTGTTACATACCTAATGAAATATTGGATGACAATGTATATTAAGCTGACGTCATTGCAAATCCTAAAATGGCTGGCCAGATATTTTCCTACGGATATCAATAATTAGAGAGTGGATGTGCTGAGAAGAATAAAAATAATGATAACACAATAGATTTTATTAACTAAATAGTAGGTACAGTAAATTATTTATACTAGCTAAGACAATAATATTTAACTAGGCTAAACTTATTATAAAAATAAAATAAAAGGAAATGCTATATGCACAACTATAGATGATAACACATATATTTTATATTTTAATCTTTAAAGGAAGACGCCCATAACTTTATCTGCATAAATTTTAGTTTTTCACAATTTTCGTGGAAACTATGAATTTTTCTAAAATATGCGCAGCCCGCATAGCCCGAGCGTAAACAGCCTATGATATAAAGTCGAATTTATCTCTATACAGAAGATTTATCAAAATCGATTCAACGAACAATCGGTAAAAAGGTAACAGACAGATTTACTTTCTCATTTATAATGTATATAGTTTTGTTTGTTTGTTTATATACTAATTAAGCACATAACCAGCACCACTTTCTCCTTCGTTAATGGTACAGGTAATGGTAGATACTCTTCTGAATAATGACATGAAAATCTGTTTTGTACTTTGGAAGATTACTTGTAAACAACGGGAGAATATTTAAAAAAGTATTCGTTTTCTCTTTTTCCTACCCATCAACTTGTCTACTGAATTTTTGTAATTAACTTTCTATGCTTTGCCAGAGGCGATACCTATCCTTGATAATGTAGATTTTGTCAATCAATTATCCCGAACGACGGAATCTATCCCTAGGGAACAATATGTATTTTCCTTGATGAAAGTATTTTTTTACCTTTTTTTCTTTGTACTTCTGTCGTGTATGCAAACTTTCATATTGACCTGTTGAGGAATTAATAACTATAATACAGCATAATCACCGTAAAAGCATTGGCTGGTGGGAGGCTTCGGCCATGGCCAGTTACCACCCTACCGGCAAAGCCGTACCACCAAGAGATTCAGTGTTTCGGTACGATTTCGTGTAGAAACCAATAGTGGTGTGGATCCTACTCCTAACAAGTTAGCCCGCTTGCATCTTAGATTGTATAATATTAATCAGGAGGTCTTGGGTTCGATTTAGCTAGGGTCAGTTGAGGATTTTATTATTTTTAAATTGTCTCAGCTCTAGTCTGGTGGTAGATTTCGGTCGTGGCTAGTTACCACCCTACCGGCAAAGACGTACCATCCAGCGATTTAGCGTTATGGTATGATGCGTATGTAGATGCGCAGAAACCGTCAGAGGTAATGGATAGAATGAACTTGTACCTCTTCCAAGTAAATCTGCTACCATCTTAGTGTTCATTTACACGAGCGGCAGCTGCTACAGACGACTGCAGTCGACTGCACTCAGCGACGTCTCGGCGGCAGAGACCGACCGTCGTCCGTCGACAGGCCGTCGCCTGCCGCCGATAGAGTTGCCGCTCATGTCAATGCACCCTTAGACATTGTTACCTAACATTAAGTGAGATCGCTGTCAAGGGTTAACTTGTCGTTGATCAATTGTCAATAAAAAAAAAACGAAAAGTACATACCTTATAATTTTTTTAATGTGCCACTGCAGAACCTCTGCCATTGGACTTGAACCCACGACGCTGCTACTATAGAGGTGCTACGCAGGTGCTTAGAGTAATAATGTTTGACCGAACTTGAACTGTCACTATCAGATGATTGATAACGACTGCTTGAAGTGATTTCTGAGGCATGGGGATGTGCTACAACCTACTTTAAAACTTCGGTCACCTACAAAGTTTTTTTTTGGAAGAAAAAAAGATCGAATATACACAGCTAGAGTCGAACCAAGAACCTCACCCAAACTACAAATAATTAGCTCTACGGTGGCTACGAATTCCGTAGCACCATTAACAAACCTCTGGACAGACGAGGTAGTTAAAATATCTGTTTAATTACAATTACAGACTACAAACAAATAATTAATTTTAACATGCAAATCAATCATTTAATCTTCATACAGTTACAATAATTTCTGACGTTTGGTAAAAGCGGCCCCGCATTGCCAGTTTATTTGCGAGGCAAATAAAATTCCTCTGTTTTCGGTTAGCTTCCTGATTACCAAGCAGTGCATGAATAATTAATCGGCTCATTGATTACCGTGTAATTTGTACCGGCGTACGCTTGCGGCGCCGATTTTATTACGCACTTCGACAAACTACGAGCGAACTACGAGTGTGAAACAGTGTGTTTCTTCTTGTACAGGTTTTTATAAATAACAAGCGGACGCCCGCGATTTTGTCCGCGTGGCATTCAGTTTTTCACAAATCCCTCGGGAACCATGTATTTTGCCGGGATAAAAAGTAGCCTATGTGTTAATCCATAGTAAAATCTATTTACATTCCAAATTTCAGCCAAATCGCCTCAGTAACCGCAGCGTACAAGAATAATAAACATACTTACACACTTTCACACTTACACACAAACATTCGCCTTTATAATATTTACCTACATCTTTACCGATAGTACTACACTATATTTGTAGCTAGGCCGCCTATACCAACCAACCGGAAGTGAATTTAGAAAATGAAAAAACCTACATTAATTCAAGCTGGAAATAAAAAACCGGAATCTAAAACCTTTCTATTACACGCACCAGAGATATCCCCAAATTAATATTATAGCTTGGCGACTTCATTCGTAACACTCCCGATGGGTCGCGCAAGCCGGGGGTCGTTTAGCGATGAATGAAAAACCTACGACTGATGCACCTCACTTCCCCGCACGCACGATTTCACACCGCAGTCTTTCGAATTTGTCAGACTGTAGTCATGTTTATTTATTTAATTTTACTTGAGATAAGAAATTATTCGTACATGTTTTTTACATTTCTTTTTTTAATTTCCAGTGCCGGAGACAAGATTCGACATGATCCAGGACCGACTCAGCGACGGGTACCTAAACATCATCTGTTCCGTTGAAGGAGTGTTTCCGAGACCAGAACTCGTCATCATGGCGGGAAACAGGTAGGCGTAGTTGCCATTCTCGCTAGGAATACGGGGATAAAATTAAGTTACTCGCTGATAACGTAGCTTTCTGTTGGTGAAAGAATTTTTTAAATAGGTTCAGCAGTTTTTCAGATTTATCTAATAACTAGCGGATACCCGTGACTTCGTCAACGTAAAATGAAGTTTTTCACAAATCCCGCGGAAACCATGGATTTTTCCGGGATGAAAAGCAGCCTATGTGTTAATCGATAATAAAATCTATTTACATTCCAAATTTCAGCCAAATCGCCTCAGTAGCCGCAGCATAAAAGAATAACAAATATACTTTTATAGTTACTAGTACTAGTTTGTCCATCCACCACTTGTTTAATCTTTCTCTCTATTCTACTTGCAAAATCACCATTTTATTAAAAGTTATACATGCCTAGGTATGCTAATCTGTTACTTTTCATCTTTGCGCGCCTAGTGCCACTTTGAGATATGCCCTTATATATTAATTTCTTACCAAGATACCTTCAGTATATAGCTGAAATGATTAAAAATTATAACGTTCCTCAATAACATATTAATTATGACGTCGGCAAGCGAAGTTGGCTCCCTTATTAAAATTACGAACGGCACTGTCGGCAAACATCGAAAAATTAATAACCCCGGGAGCAAATTTAATCAATTGTTATGCTGTAATTAAAACCCACCCACACTTACTGTATAATTAACAGACGCCATAATGATTATTGAGTTGTGGGGTCTAGATACGATCGCTGTTATAATATCAGAATTTTAAGTGTTAAAGTTATAATTATAACGATACAAAATGTAAAGTCATAACGTTAAATTTAATTACGTAATGTAAATTACACACTTATTTACATGGGAATCGAACTTAGACCTCTCTCTTAAGACTACCGCATTAACAACTGCGCCAAAGAGGTATTATTATCCAGATTCCTCTTTAAATTTCGGTCATTAAGGTTCTCTTTATTCAGTTTACTATTCATAGGAAGATTTTAAACTAATTGAAAAAAAATACTTTTGAATAATATTGGTGTACCTATAGGTATGTAATGTTCCAATGAAGCATCCTATTAAATCCTACTTTTTCCATACCAAAGGCTAACTAATGTTAATTCATTTAAAACGTACAATAACATAACCAAGCTGTTATTATTAAAAATATGCAACCCTGTGATTTACCTAATATTATTATTTTACTTAATCATTAGTTAGGTTGAGGAATTGTGGCCTTAGATTGAATATATTCAGTTAATTATACTAGTGAGTCATTATTTTGTAAATCATTATTGTAACCACAGAACAAAGCTAACGCTTTAGCAACCTTTATTAAAGGTAGGCCTCATAGTTAGGCAACATAATTTAGAAGAGCCGATGGACGTTGGGGTCCCAAGGTGCTGGAATGGCGACCCCGCACTACAAAGCGCAGTGTTGGTATATCCCCACCAGGTGGACTGACGACATCAAGTGACTCACAGGGATTCGCTGGATGCAGGCGGCTTAGTGTCGTGATTTTTGGAAGTCCATACAAAAGGCCTTTGTCCTACAGTGGACGTCGGCTGATAAGATGATGATGATGATTAAAGTGGACAAATCAACACATTTTACTTCTAATGAAGTTATTTTAACGATGTTCTCGGCCCAATCCCGATGTAGTACCACAATCACATTGAGAATGTACTGTCGTCTATCTTCTGTGTACGAATTGTTCATATTAATTTTAATTGTCAATAAATTATATCCATAATTTGGTTCCCGGGGGCTGACGTCATAGCTGTGTTATAGGTGTCTGGGGCGCCGTTAGTGTTGAATTATTAACTTTATATTATGCGGAAACGTGTAAAAATATTTAGCTCCAATGTGGATATAAACGAGCGGAATTTATTGTACTTCGATTGTTTAATAAATAAACGTCATCTGTTTACTTATTTACACAGAGCTTGTCAACTTTAGTCATACCTAATGATGGTATATTTTGTCTAATTTTGAATCTGGATGATATACTACGATGATAGACATGTTTATTTTAGCCAATAGACCTGGGGTATGATTCCGCTATTTTATTCTCTTCGACAAAGATATTTTATACTAAAGATAGGGCACTAGCAATCAAAACTGAGGCGACCAAATGTGCATAATTGTCTTAATTTTTCGCTCGCTTATTCAACAAGGTTATTTAAACATAATACCTAAATATTGTCTACAATACCGAGTTGTGTGTTTAGGAAGTGTAAAAACTATAATTATATAGTTAAGTACATAAATATATTTTAATGTAAGTAAACATAAAATTGTACATGTATGCTCTCAGTGGAGTCGCTAAATTCGGATCACTTTTTGCATTGATTTTGTAGGCACGTAACATGTCTATAGAATAAAATAATCATTGCTTGTCGATAAAATATCTAGCGGCGCCCTGCAACCCGCTTGATATCCTCGTCCACCTAGGGTCGCAATTCCAGCACCTTGGGACCCCAAGTCCATCGGCTCTTCGAACTATGTGGCCTGCCACTTCAGCTTCGCGACTCGCTGAGCTATGTCAGTGACTTTGGTTCGTCTGCGGATCTCCTCATTTCTGATTCGATCACGCAGAGAAACTCCAAGCTTAGCTCGCTCCATCGCCCGCTGAGTGACTGACCTTCTTATGGCCCAGTTAGCGACCAGTTGAGTCTACTATAAACCGCAAAAAAGAACTTCGTTCCAAAAAACTAAATAAAAGACATAGTTTTGACGACCTCTGTGGCTTAGTGGTATGCGTTTTGGATTTACAAGACGGAGGTCCTAGGTTCGTTCCCCAGCTGGGCCGATTGAGGTTTTCTTAATTGGTCCAGGTTTGGCTGGTGGGAGGCATACCGACAAAGACGTACCGCCAAGCGATTTAGCGTTCCGGCACGATGTCGTGTAGAAACCGAAAGGGTTAGGATTTTCATCCTCCTCCTAAAAACTTAGTCCGCTTCCATCTTAGATTGCATCATCACTTACCATCAGGTGAGATTGTAATCAAGTGCTAACTTGTAAAGAATAAAAAAAATAGGTACGATAGAATATAATAGATAGAATCTGCTTGGCACAAAGTACGCCGGGCAGAGCCGCACGGAGCTCCTAGGCGCAAATACCTGGGGACGAACTAAATCCGGCGCAGCGAGCAGACGCCCGGTTGTTAGCAAACTCGCGAACATCCGAATTATTTAGTCCGTAACTCTAAGGTATTGGAAACACACGAGCCGATATTGCACCTGATAATTTTGCAATTTTATTTAACTTGGAATTTGCGGTGTTTGTTTGTATAAGTAAAACCTTGCAACTGAATTTAAAAAGAGTTATCTCTGACGTAAAATTTTGTATCCATTAATTTTAATTTGGATGACATTGACAGTGCAATTTTGAGACGTCTTTCTAAATATAAATATGGTGATTTATGCAGGCACGTAATACATTTATAGAATGGCTTTACATATAAGAATACAAAAAACAGAATGACGTCAATCTATAGACTTTTTCTCTTTTCGCAAATCAAAAATTTACTTTTAGTAAACAGTATGCCTAGTGGGAGTTTTCAATATTTTCATACTGTTACTATCACGTTGACGTATACGCAAATTTATATGGAATTGAAACAGTTGTGCAGTAGCACCACTAGATGGCGCTGTTTCAATTTCTTAGAAATTCGCACTTTATTTGTTTAATCCTCCCTAACATTCTTACTAACATTATTACTACAAAACTTAATTACTTAGAGACAGATCAATGAAAATTTCTGTAAAGCGAAAATTTTGAAATAAAATATGTTCGCGTGTGTTTCCACGAGCTAAGGAACATCCAAGTGAGTGTTCAGTATTATTCGAAGAGCGATTTGGGACAGCCGGGAAGTTTTGCAAGTCTACTCGCAGATTGTTAGAATCGATGAATATAAAACGAGATAATACGAGTGGAAGTCATATTATTAGCACTCCGTGCATTGTTTGTGTAGGAAACTATAGATAGGACTAGGTAGTATGGTTGCATTTATTTACAAGTTATCAAATACTAGGGGTTAAAATATAGCTTATGTTACTTGCTGATAATGTAGCCTTCCATTGGTGAAATAATATTATTAAAATTTATGTTGTAGGTAGTTTAACCGTAGAAGCGTAACAAAAAAAATACTATTCGCTTATATAATGATTTATTTATTTTGCTATCATCCGCGAAAACAACAACGTGCAATTGCAAGGACTTTGCAATTGCACGTTGTAGAGTCAACATCTCCTGAGGATGCTCCGGTTTCGGGGTGAAACGTACGTAGAGAGTATTTTGTCGGACCTGGGTGACGTTGTCGCATGGGTTCGTCGACTTTTCGCGGATGATAGCAAAATAAATAAATCATTATATAATGATGATGAACTTCCGCAAAGTAACGCCTGCTTCTATCCAATACTATTCGCATTAAAGTATGAATATTATTTTACTAGCGGATGCCCGCGTTTTTGTCTGTGTGGATATCCTTGATTGTGATAAAAAGGGTTAGGTTTAGGTAGTCAACCAACAGATAAACACACAGCAACAGTAAATCAACACACAAACGACATGTAAAGAGAAGAAATTCCGTTTCCAACATACATTGTTTTTGCGTAACGCAGCGTACGCAACAGAAGCCTTCAAAAGGAATATTTTTTCGCATTTTTGCTTCATTTTACACTGATACTTTGCTCTTATTGGTTTTAACATAAAGCAGATGGTCCATTTCATTAAAATTTGATAAATACAGAGTATTTGTTAAAATATAAATAAGCGAATAAATGTAACTAAATAAAAAGGAATAAATAAAATTAAAACCTAAGTTTCAGAGTTATATCAAGATGGCGCCCATAAAGCAACTATGACATAACATTTGACAGCAAACGTCAAAACGACTATTGCGTTGAAAACGTCATCAATCCGCCAATGTAACTCATTTCTTGGGAGAGAATGAGAATGAGAATATTATTTCAAAAGAATTAAGATAAATTCATGGATTTGTATAATAGAAAATAGTTAAAAAAAATATTTTCTTTTATTTCCGCCAGGGTACAATGACTGACCCTGGACTCCATACAATTTTAGACCATCTCCTTTGCTTTTCTCGATAAATGGACTATCCCACACAAAAATAATTTTTCAGCTCGTACCAAGAAGCTCTTGAGATTAGCGCTACTAAACAGCTCAATAATATTACCATAGAAGTATAGATATCAATTGTAATTGTTGCAGACCCCTCAATGCCAAATCAACCATCAAGATCATCGAGGGTCGGTACACGGCTCTCACCAGCGCTGTTGTCAAGATAGACGCACTGCCGCCCACCGTGGAGATACTGTGCGACATGAATATACCGCTAGCAAACTACTTCAGTAGGAAGAGGGATATATTTTATCGAGGTAAGCAGAAAAAAATTAAGCTTGTTTCAAAGTCACTCACCGGGCGATGGAGCGAGCCATGCTTGGATCTGCGTGATCGAATCCGAAATGAGGAGACCCGCAGACGAACTAAAGTCACTGACATAGCTTAGCGAGTCGCGAAGCTGAATGGGCAGGCCACATAGTTCGAAGAGCCGATGGACGTTGGGTTACCAAGGTGCTGGAATGACGACCCCGCACCGGAAAGCGTAGTGATGGTCGACCCCCCAGGTGGACGGAGGACATTGAGCGGGTTGCAGGAAGCCGCTGGTTGTTAGCGGCTCGAGACTGTTATGCTTGAAGGTCCATGCAAGAGGCCTATGTCCAGCAGTGGACGTCCGTCGGCTGATAATGATGACGTAGAAAAATGTTTGAGTTATTTAGCTAGGCGAATCTAGGACCTTTCGATTGTTAAGCTAGCCATTCGTAGCGCGTAGAGAGATTGTTATGTTTACTGTACCCACATAACTTAATTTAACTACTAACAGAGCTTCGCGAGTGGCAATTTCACCTGCGTAGTTCTCTTCCCGTGGGAATACTGATAATGTGGCTTTATTTTGGTTAAAGAATGTTTCAAATAAATCCAGTATTTTTTAAGTTATTTCGTTGCATGCAAAAATACATATCTTTTATCTTTAAAATGGGAATGTAGATAGTAGGATTAGCCGTGATAGCCCAGTGGATATGACCTCTGCCTCCGATTTCAGAGAGTGTGGTTTCGTATCCGGTGCGAGGCATGCACCTCCAACTTTTCAGTTGTGTGTATTTTAATAAATTAAATATCACGTGTCTCAAACGGTGAAGGAAAACATCGTGAGGAAACCTACATACCAGAGAAATTTCTTTATTCTATATGACGTGTGTGAAGTCTGCCAATCCACATTGGGTCAGCTTGATGGACTGTTGGTCTAACCCCTCTCATTCTAAGAGGAGACTCGTGTTTAGCAGTGAGCCGAATATGGGTTGTTAATGATGATGATGATGACCTAAAATGTAGTTATGTAGCTTTGTATGTGCTCAAGATTTTTTAAAATCAATCAAATAGTTCGTAGTAGAGTGTCTTCGTTACATACAAAGATACGAATCTTTCCTTTTTATAATAGTAATGTAGATAGTAGGAATCTAAAATTGTCTATATCCAAGAAAGTAAAACCACAGAGTGCTGATTACAGTATTACTCCTTTTTATCGAATGTTATCTAAAAAAACACAGCAGTACGTTAAAATTTTATTGAAAAAATATTACCAAAATATAATAAAACTTGTTTTGTTTTATTCGTATTTTGATTCACTCACAACAATATATTTTCGGTGAAACAACAAAAAAATCACTAGCGCAGGTATCGCGTACATTTTGTTGTGCATTTAAATTGCGAAGGCAAACATTTATTTTGTCTAACGACAAATAAAACAAACTGGAATACTCTGACAATGCTACATGGATTTATTGATGGTTTCAGATCCACCGCCCGCCGACCAAGAGGGAACTGTGATACACGCGCATACAGCCCGAGATCATGGTATGAATCACACTGTAGTGTTTGTGTATATATACTCCGGTAGTCTGCCCCACCGGTGACGTCGTAGTGGTTCCACAGGGAGCTAAACGGTATTTAATCAACAAGAAAAAAAAAAACAAAGCAGCCAGTCTGTCTCTGGCATCGAGAGGAGGCGGACGTGCGCTACTGGCCAGTGTAGTGGTGAGACGGTGACTTACTGCTATTACAGTAAGAACAAGGGACCTTACAAGTGGTTTTATTATAAAGGCGAAAGTTTGTGTGTAAGTGTGTATGTTTGTTCCTCCTTTGTGCTGCGGCTGCTGAAGCGATTTGGCTGAAATTTGGAATGGAAATAGCTTTTACTTTGGATTAACACAAGCTACTTTTCATCTCGGAAAAATTCATGGTTCCCGGATTTGTGAAAAACTTGATGTCCGCTAGTAATAACATAATTTGTATAATTCGCTATCTTATTACTTATAACACAAGCTACGCTTACGTATATAGCGGGGAGTGCATTATCCAAACGTATTTTATTTATTTATAATTAATATATGTAAAATAACAAAAAAAATAATTGATTATGAAACATGGCTAAAACTCACGTGATATTAGGTCGGAGTATGCCCGACTAGTTTCGAACCCAAGGGTAGGGTTTTTGAGTTTTATCCGTGTTTCATAATCAATTAATATGAATAACACTCACGGTAGTTTAAATTCTAAAAAAAAAAATACTTACTGAGATTTCGTAGAAGAAAGAAAAACTCGACCCATGACCCCATACCCATCTACAGACTAAGACAATAGCATCGCACCCTAACCTCAGGACCTATTATGCATTTTTATAGTTTTGTATTTTTAAGTCAAAATAAAAATATTTCAGGCACAACATTCAGTAAATTATCTTAGGTTATATTTTATAGATTATTGTTCTCTTATTTCCAGGTGCCACAAGAAAATCCAGCCCGATCCTGACTCTGATATCCTGTATAGCTCTGTACTGCTATTTGAAAATTACGTGACGTCATTTACTACCAATATTAATTAAGTTGTTAAATATTTATAGAGGAATATCAAATACGTGTAATTATACAGCGAAATATTATAAACATAATTTATAAGATAACCAAAAAATCATAATATAAGTCACAATTCATTTGATTTAATTGGAATGTGACCCGCACCACCTGGTGTTTTGAAAGCTTTTAGGGAAGTAGATTCAACAATGGTATGATGATACCAGAATAAAGTTCGAGAGGACTTGGGTTCTATTCCCACCCTTTCGACTTAATCGTACCCACTCCTAATCTTTCTTTTAAGCATTTCTCTTAATTAGAAGGAAGACTTTTCTAGTAATATTTAAAGACATGAAAAAAATCAAACATAGTAATACTTATGGCAATGTAATAACTAGACAATATTGGTATCTTGACTTATTATTACAGTTTTATTCTAAAACTTTCGGAAAGACAGGACAGTAGATCCGAAAGAATCTACCGAGATATATTTATATTAAGTATTGTTAAGAAATGAATGAACCCAAACTACATGGGTTTATCTTTTATATAGCTACCTTCTACATCTATTATTAGCCCAGCTCCACCGTACTATATATTGTACCACTAATTATTACGTTGTTTGAAAAGATAAATAATAAGTTCCAAGACTTGGCCAGATAAAACAAGTTAAATTAAAGCTTATAATAACGCAATATTATAAGTATAATTATAGTAAAAGTAAAGTATAAAGTTATCTTTATAATAAAAATACTGAAATTATACAGTCAAATTAATTATGAGAAAAGAGAAAGCTAACACCTTTTTCTTAAGATAAAGCAAGACTACTTTAAACTTTAATAACACTTTTGTTCATAATACCCGTTAAGTTATTCTTTAACTTATTGTAAGATATTCAGCAGAAGTAATAGAAACAACAAAAATTAATTATCATTTCAAAACCAAGAGCAATTTACCAAATTGATGGAAAAAATTAATATAAATTTTCCAAAGATTCAAGTCACTAGTCGTAAAATAATAAATTCTATTGAAATATTAGTCAGTCTTTCATTTTAAATCCTTCATTTCTTTAAGAGTTTCGCAATTCTTATAACCTTATCCTAGGGACAGATGTTCAAGTTCCATAACTAAAGTGGAAAGTTTGTTAATAAAACTAATGAAATTGCCAGCACTACTCTTACAGGCAGTTTACACTTAACAAGTATCAACTGTCTCTTATGTTTATTTATGTACTATTATTATACTAGTGTGTCGATACAATGAATCTACAATAGTGTTTTCTTTTTATTATTTAAGCAATAGTATTGAAATAATCAAAGCAATACACTGTGATAAACAGGGAAGCAACTCACGGAGCATGCTGGCAAAGAGTATTATTGATACAATATCATCTTAGAGCTATCTTTAGAACTAAATACTACTTCTTTCTTATTACAATTCAGTCCCGTGTTTTTCTCTTTAGTTTTGTGCATGTGGTACTCTACATTACAATAGTATGGTTATTTAATGACATAATTTAATGATAGGCCTTACATATGGTTTTATTCAACCAAGTAGTTTTTAGTTTTTCCACTGATTTTCTAAAGGTATCACAGGGGAAATAAAAAATCTTTTTGCTTATATAATATTTTTTTTTTCTATAATCCTCTACAACGTACATTTACAATTGCATGTTGTAGAGTCGACATCTCCTGAGGATACTCCGGTTTCGGAAAGAAACGTACGTAAAGAGTATTTTGTCGGACCATTGTCGCATGTTTTCGTCGGCT
The DNA here is from genome assembly GCF_947172395.1 of Bicyclus anynana. NCBI lineage: Eukaryota > Metazoa > Arthropoda > Insecta > Lepidoptera > Nymphalidae > Bicyclus > Bicyclus anynana. The sequence goes on along the minus strand of NC_069088.1, from coordinate 1,954,794 downwards.
TTTCGCGGATAATAGCAAAATAAATAAATTATTTTATATTCATAATGAACTTCCGCAAAGTAACGCCTGCATCTATCCAATCCTTTTGCAGTTAGTTTCAAATTTCATGTCTTTGACAAGTAAACCCCTTTGACTAACTCGACCAATATAAACTGTCGCTAAAACTCGTGAAGGTAATGCTAAGGTCGAATAAGAGACGTGTCAAGCCAACATTGTTATAGTTGAGCACTCTTGAGACGTTTGGGTCAAATTAATCTGCCCCGGGTGTGTTTTGTTAAGCTTGTTGATATACTGTTATTAGTAACGAGTTAACTGATATTACAAGACGAGAGAGAGGCATACGAGTGACTGAAGTTCATTGTACTTACTCGTACATACGAAAACTATTCTATATTACGCTAGTTCGTTTTACAATATGCTTTAACCAGTGAGAAATTAATATTACGTTGTATAGCGTGGACGCAATTTTACGGTAGATATAACATAAAATTAAAAATTTTGAAAAACTCCCGAATGTCATGAAATTATTAATTACACTTTCGATCAAGTCATCAATATCCTCTATCAGAGCGCTTTCATTTGAGACCTCACTTGAGTATATTTGCAGACATTTATTTTTCCCCACATTCACATCCCACAACTTTTAAACGGCTCAACCGATTTTCATCAAACATATCTAAAAACACTCGCATATAAGTCATTTTTAATACAAAAGGAACTAAATTGATATTGGATAATCCGTTCGCGAGCTACTGTGCTACAGACAGACACGTCAAAATTATAACACACCTTTGCGCCGGATGTTAAATATCCGTTTAATGCGATACGTACGATTTGTACGATGATCAGTGGACGCCTGCCATAAAAGTACAGTGTTTTATTTCTGTAGTACATATAAGTATTATATAAATATTCTACAAAAATGTCGTAATTAAAACAAATTTTGAAAAATTATTTTTGTCTCTGTGGAAAGCCGGGACTGATCGTTAGTTATTTAATAACTAAAATGTATTATTTTTATAGTACATTTATATTTTGTAAACCCTCAGACGATGAAAATATGATCATAAAAATCATTATTGTTGGAAAAATGATTCCAACATGAAAACCCAAAGGATGTTTCTAAGAAACAAATGATGATTTTCATAAAGAATAAAAACTTATTAAAACAACATTTTAATCTATTTTAGTTGAATATACCTAATACATAATAATATATTATAACCTAAGAATAATTGGGAGTATAGAAAATAATCATTTACCGTGGTATGTCAATTAATGACGAGAGTGTTTGTCTCGTATGACCACATTGTCTGCTCGAAAGCTAAGTCGTGGCTGCAGAAATCGTTTCTCCGTTTCCGAACTGTCTGTACGCTAAACTGTGTCTATTCAACTTTACCCTTTATTTTCTTTGAAAAACCCGGTATTGGAAAATAAACTCGACATTTTGTAGCAATAACAGTTGTTGATTTCGTTACTCGTTGTAGGCTACGAGCCAGTATATTTTTAGAATAAAACAATTATCAAAAACAAACACTTTAGTTTAGTGGTACTATTCTATTTTCTGTAAGTGTTTATTAAAGAATTCGAAAATAGATAAATATTTATTCATGAAACAAACGCTGCCCTGTAGCCTGCATATTTGCCTTCTTTTTTCTTATCTGAAATAACTTAAGCAATTATAGTGATAAAATGTTGTCGGGATTGTTGATTATGATAGTACCTACCTTTTGCCCGGAAATTTAAATTAAATTAATAGTTTTTTAAACAAAAAACAGTCCACCAGCCCATACAACGTTGGCCCAAGAAACCCAGTTACGCCCCCCCCATAAAAGTATATGGAGATGATAATATGATGTATAAATAAGGATTTGGTTAAATAATTTTTTTAATATAAGTTTGCTACATTTGACATAAAAAAAAATATTTTATTTTATCACTCTCACTGCTCAAAAAGTACACCGGAGATGAAGTAACACTAAAGCTGTACATGAATAGATTTATTGTTTTATGTAACCAACAAGCTTAACAAATAAATCAATAAATGAAACAACCAACCAACCAGGCAGTGGCGTGCATATGGTTGTCGATCAGGGTATGCACTAGTAATAAAATTAAGCAAAGTGGAAAAATCTGTATTTACTAACGAAGACAACTCTTAGGATATGCAGTACTTTAATGCATGTATGAAGTGCACGCCACTACTTGGAGGCCATTGGATCAGCTTCTACTAGAAGAAATTATTGTAATGATGTTAACAATTGTAAATTATAATATTGTATTACTTTTCTAAAAAAGAGTGACTGTTGAGTTTCTTGCTGACTCTCCTCAGCAGAACAGGTAGATGGATATAGTTTGTACATGGTTTGAACCTACGCTTGCTAAAGAGTGATTCAAAAAGGTTTATGCGTGTCATTGCTCAGAGTCCACGAGGTCAAAGTCACATGGTGTAATCTATACTAATATTAGAAACGCCAAAGTAAGTCTGTCTGTCTGTGTGTTACCTTTTCACGGCTATACCCCTTAACCGATTTGGATGAAATTTGGTAATGATATAATTTGGACTTTTGAGCAGAACATATGATACTTTTTATCCCGGCAAAATCTAAGATTTCACGCGAACGAACTCGCGAACGTCCAAAAAAAGTGGTACGACAATTTTGAAGGTTTATTTTAAATTTAATTCTCCTGCAAAATAGTAAAAATATCAGTTCACCAGCTCCTTGACTACTAGTTTTTTATTGTATTTGCTCAACAAATCTGCAAACCAAAACAGCGGGGTCTGATTATTCAGTACACACCCCGTTAGACCGTTTGGGAACGCAACATCAAAGAGATACTACCAGAGATTATAAACTAGAGGTGCACTCTAGTTTCATATTGATTTATTTTATTAAAGCTGTAACCATAGATTTATAACACATAGATAGTGTGTAGTTGCAGGATTTATAAGCCGTTTTGTGTGCCCCGAAATGGGAGCCCTTGACGCATCACTACGCTACAGTGCGCTTGTGTGCGTGTCGGCAAAGGCATTAGCGTAACTGCTCTTATGCTCACATAGTCACAGAAGTGGCTTACGTTTGGTGTGAATAATTGTTAGGTGTTGCAGGTCTATAGAGTTATTATCATTATTTTAGCAGACTCAAAAGTGATTATAAAAATAAGAAAACTAATGTCGAACAAAGATACACAACATTTGTCAGGACAACTTAATTAACAAATCAAACTGTAACCAAAATAAGACCCAAGAATGGCAGAGAGCACCTTGAGTGAAGTCACGCACTTGTGAACGGTGTGTGTAGGGTTAAAGGCGCCTTTGACAGATATCTAACACTCCCCTTTTCCACTCAAGTTACACTCCGCCTATCCCAAGTAACCCATAAAGAATTACACAACAAGATGGACGGCTCGAACGCCACGAGCACACTGAAATCGTCCGTACCGCAAGTCGTTGCAACGCGGCGATAACAATTATCAGCCATTTGTCACGATCATATGGACTACAAGTACTTCGACAATGGATGTACCTGTAGTCAATTCGGCAAAAACGGCACAGCCGTTAGTCCACAAACGGTAAGCAAAATTGACTGCCAAAGATCTTGCTCGCGTAGTATCCCTACTAAATATTTAAAATGTTATTAATTTATTGTTTACCCTCAATATTTCAAAAGCCGCAAGAAACGTGATTAACAAGAAAGTCCCAGTTTGTGGCGGGTTACATACATTTTTCACTAATTCCATGGAAAGGATGGGACATCGAAGGCGCCATTATGAGGGCTTAGGGTAGCGTACTGCGGGCGAATTTCCCATGAGACGCGTATTTTTCCTCGGCCCGAGAAGCCAAGGCGCTGTACGATGCTGAAATATCGTGGGAAATATGGTTTTTTCTTCATATTTTCGCGATTTACACTGTAATATTAGATTAAAAGCAGATGAAATGTTTAATATTTGACTATGTCTGCCGGAACATGCCTAGTACTTTTGGTAAAATGTGCTCAACTATATTTAGTTTATTAACCTATTTAACTGCATTATTAAGGAAAGAGAATATGACGCTTAGACCCACCATGCTGTCCCAACCAGAGTTTTTAGTTAGAAAAGAAAAAAAGAGAAAATTCCTTCTGGAATACAGATTTGCAATGAGTCATCAGGGCAGGCAATGCATTACATCCTACTACATCCAAGAAGTCCACGCCGCTGGTCCTAATGCTGGTTGGCATTTTTAAGGTGATAATGTTTTCATGTATTGATCACTTTCAAATTTTAATAGTACAATTAATCTGCCCCTGGGAGGGCAGATTAATTAAACAAGGTTCCAAAGACACTAAAATCCTCCCAACTCCAGATTGAGAATCTATAATGAGAATTGATTCGTTGGTCCAGTGACCACGTGACTTATGATGATGAGGTACTGGGAGCCTTGGATTGGGTAATAGAATATTACAACTAAAACACTATCTGATTGACAGATTGATATAAAATAAATGAAGGCTAAACTACTACAGCTACAAAGCTGAGAATAGTATTTTCCGTAGCCTCACTCGTCGTCATCAACCCATATTTGACTCACTGCTGAGCTCGGGTCTCCTCTCAGAATGCCATTAGTCCACCACGCTGGCCCAATGCGGATTGGCAGACTTCACACACGCAGAAAATTAAGATAATTTTCTGTTAAGCAGGTTTCCTCACGATGTTTTCCTTCACCGATTGAGACACGTGATATTTAATTTCTTCAAATGCACACAACTGGAAAGTTGGAGGTGCATGCCCCGGACCGGATTCGAACCCACACCCTCCGGAATCGTAGGCAGAGGTCATATCCACTGGGCTATCACGTAGCCTCACTAAAAAAGGATTTTTCAAAATGTCCTCCTTAAAAGGGAAAACGAAACTCTATTGCAATAAACAAATCATACAAGTGTCTTTCCATCAAACTTAAGGAGTAGGTGATGACCTATATGGTCATAATATGCCATATATGACCAACAGCCACGTCATTCATACCGGATTCACAGCAATACTGCAATAGCAGCAGTAATGTAACCATGGTCTGTGGCCATCTTGCACGTCGATACTCTTTCTACAAACGCTAACGCTTTGAAAATTTACAAAATGTTTAGGAATTACATTAACTAATGTCATCCGCATCGACAGGTCGCGTGGTCGAGTTGTCGATCGAATCTGTCAAACACATACGTTTTGTTAGTTTTCTAAACGTTAGCGTTTGTAGAAAGAGAATCGACTGTACAGGCATGGCTAAAGGCCTATGGCTACTTCGCCGGGACAACGACGTAGGAGCTCACTCACAAAAACTCTACTACACAATAAATTTTTGCAAACTAACACCTGCTTCTATTCAATAGATAATCCTCTAAAATCTTAGCAGACAAACATAAAAACTTTTTTAGTTTTCATTTGAATAAACTTTATCAGTTTAAATGAAAATCTTTTCGCGACAATGAGACACTCGTTCTCTTTTAAGACATGACATAAAAACTTTTGCAAGAGGAAGATAAGATGGTATAAAATAGACCATTTTTAAATTTACATAATATTATAAAGTTAAAATTTACTTCAAAAGTAATCCTCTGAGTTATCTATTTTGTGAATGTTAAATTCTCCAATGAAAGGTTTTCTTGACTTAGAGCAAAGAATGAACCTACTATTTTATTACGATAGTTGAAGGGAACTTAAAAAATTGATCATAATTGCTTAATTTATAGTCATTCAACATAACAGCCACATTGTTCCATAAATTTTGACGGCCTCCGTGGCGCAGTGGTATGCGCGGTGGATTTACAAGACGGAGGTCCTGGGTTCGATCCCCAGCCGGGCCGATTAAGGTTTTCTTAATTAGTCCAGGTCTGGCTGGTGGTAGGCTTTGGCCGTGGCTAGTTACCTACCGACAAAGACGTACCGCCAAGCGATTTAGCGTTCCGGTACGATGTCGTGTAGAAACCGAAAGGGGTGTGGACTTTCATCCTCCTCCTATCAAGTTAGCCCGCTTGCATCTTAGATTGCATCGGTAATCAAGGGCTAACTAGAATAAAAAAAATAAAATTACGTGGTACGTTATTTCTTACCATACGCTCAGAATTTTTTATTACCTAGTAACTCTTTTTGTTAGCTACCAGACAGAATCAAGAATTTTCGTAAACATTAAAAAGTAAAGTTGAGCGTCCATACTCCCAGAAAATTAACTTGATAGTAATCAATTGTAAAAATGCGTCCCGGATCCTGGACTATTAAGATAGTATCCAGTACGTTACACACGAAAGATCGGCTTCATCGGTACTCTAAGAGATAACATTAATAAAACCCCAGCGGCCAGTTCCCACGCATTACAATGAGTGCTACTTTTTCAAACAACATCCAATCCAATCCTCTCGGTATCGACACATTCGCGTGAATTGGAAACTAGACTGCACCTGCCGCTGTCAGTGATAGCTGCACTTCCATTTTGAAAACACATATTGGGAAAATTCCGCAAAGTAATCAAATCCTGTTATAGGATATTATTATACTCTGTCGTTAGAGGGGAATAAATAAAATAGTACGAGTACGCTGCTATGAAAATGTTCGTTAGATTTTTTTCAACAGACCACTACTCATCTTTTTTCCATTCCTGAATAAAAGGAATTACTTTTTATACTCTATTAGCTGTGATCTGCGGTTTTACCCTCGCTTATCTTGTAGTTCTGCGAATATTGGTATAAGAAGTAAGTGCATAAACATGCACGACTAAAACCATAATAAGATTTATCTCTGTACTGGGGACTGGCCATCGGCCCATACAACGCCGGCCCAAGGAACTCAGGTGTACCCCCGTATAAAAGTATATGAAGATGATAATATGATGTATAAATAAGTATCTAGTTTTAGCGGACTCAAAAGTGGTTTACAAACAATAAGAAAACTAACGTCGAACAAAGGTTATGATTTACAACATTTGTCAGGACAACTTAATTAACAAATCAAACTAAGAATAAGAAGAGAACTAAAATAGCATAGAATGACCTTGAGTGAAGTCACGCACTTGTGACCGTTGTGTGTAGGGTTCGAGGATCCTTTGACTGTTAACAAACACTCCCCTTTTCCACTCAAGTCACTCTCGCTGCCTATCCCAAGTAACCCATAAAGAATTACGTAACAAGTAATGTGGACGGCTCGAACGCCACGAGCACACTGACGCCGACCAGACGACGAGCGCCATATATTGCAAGTCGTTCCCGCCAACCGATCGCGCCACCTGACGTCATATCCATCTCAAACTACTATTTCCTTACTTATATACTAGTACTAGTACTAGTAGTACTTCCTTATTTATATACTAGTTAAATAAGTGGCTTGGTAAAATTATGTTTCTTAAAGAAAAATACATTTTTTTATCACTCTTCTAGGGCAAATTGTTCGCCGGTGAACCACAGTGGTGAAGTAACATTTGAAGCTGTATTATTTTTTCAAGCTTAACAAACAATAAAATTCAAAAACTATCGTATAACTCAGGCTGTATGGTCAACGATCTTAGCTTGCCCCCGTTGTGGACAAATTAAAGATGAATTAAAAATGTCTAACTAACTAAAAAACTAGAAATAAATAAACTAGGATATAAGTAAACTGCCGGGTGGTTAGGGTAGGTCTGGGCCGGGAATGGCCATTCCCCATCCAGAACAGTTCAAACCTTGAGCCGTAATTAAGTAATAAATCTAGCTGGTTCTCCGACTACCTTTAGTTACCTTCAATATGTTACTCTTGGTGTTCTTATGTTTTTAAAACACCAAGAGATTATCTACCTACATCGTCACAAACGAAAACCGAAATTTCTTATAAATTTCCAAATTATCTTGATTATAGGAAAATCTTGCTTCACTTATCCGCAATGTATGAATTGAAATTAATTATGCAGCACGGTCGACTAATGGCCGACGCCAAATTAATGTTGATAGAGTAATAGTTCACAACAAAGTTTTAATGTATTTTGTTTGCTCATATTTCACTATAAACTAACCATTTGCCGCTGAAACTGGATTAACCTTGTTTCTATTATCGTGGCCTAAATAGCGAGTTATGGCCTGGATGTTAGAGTAAGGCGCGCTGTAACAAAGATATATAAACTGAATAGTAGATACGACCGTTAATTATTTTCCAATTGGCTATTAATTTTAATACATATTTTTTTTAACCGAATCAAAAAAAAGGGGAAGTTTTCAATTGGACTCTAAGTTTTTTTTTCTTGTTTTTAATGTGTGTTGTTACCTAATAACTTCGTAATTTCTTAACCAATTTTGAAAACCAAACAAACAAACTCTTCAGCTTTATAATAATGGTATAGATTAAAATTCTGACATTTGATGGTAATTCATATACAATGGCACCTTAAGAACAATATTCATAGTATTATTAAAAATGAATGCTCATTTCCTAAAATTTCATCAAACTAAAGCTAGCTTTAAAACGTGAAAAGTTGTGGTGAAACTATTAGAAACTATATTCAAAAGGCTAACGCATTTAAAATATTAATGCAGTTTTACAATGACCGTAAGCGTTGACCGCACTATTGAAAGCGCGGTCACTTTGATCCAGAATTGCACTTAGTTTGGAGCTATTTATAACGTGTCTGGACTATTCCCGGGCAGATTAAATATTAATCCAAGCTTCTATAAGTTGAGAGATTTAATTAGTTATAAAAATTAATCTATTAATGGAGATCTTAATCATTTAGTCGAAAATTCCAAGTTTCTAAATTAAAATTAAATACTAGATGAAGAGCTTGCGATAGCCAGATAGTTAGCCCAGCCTATTTGCCATTTGTCAGCTATTAGTCATCATCATCATCATCATCCTTAAAAGACGGGCTTACTAGTTAGCAAGGATACCATTGTAAATCAGAACTGAATATTTAACAACAAACTTTTCTTTCCTTCTTTCTTTCTTTCTTTTTTTTTCATTATCATCATCATTATAAGGACTTATCCGATAAAACCAACTATAGGCCCATCTCATTGGCTACTGTCATCTCGAAGGTATTTGACAGCATGCTTAACTCTCACTTAAATAATTTCTTTAGACCACACGACAATCAATTTGGTTTCCGACATGGTTTGTCTACTGAGAGTGCTGTTTTGGGGCTGAAGCATGCTGTCACATACTATGCCAAGAGGAAGACTCAGATTTACGCCTGTTTTCTGGACTTGTCTAAAGCATTTGACCTGGTTTCTTATGACATCTTATGGCGAAAGATGGAGGAAGCAAAACTACCTCCAGAACTCACCAATATTTTTAAATATTGGTATAGAAACCAGGTCAACAATGTCCGGTGGGCAGGCGCATTGTCAGACTCGTATGGGTTGGAGTGCGGAGTGAGGCAGGGGGGGTTAAGCTCACCTACGCTATTCAACCTGTACGTGGATGACTTGCTTGGCGAGCTCAGCAGCACTAGAACCGGCTGCTACATAGATGGAGTGTGTTTAAATAACATAAGTTACGCCGATGATATGGTGCTGTTGAGTGCGTCAATCTGTGGTCTCAGGAAGCTCATAGCTGTATGTGAGGCTTATGTGGAGAAACATGGTCTTGCCTATAACACTAAAAAGAGTGTAGTGATGGTATTTGAGGCAGAGGGTAAAACATCTAAAAATCTAACCCTTCCACCCATCTCGCTGAATCACGTAGCATTAGAGAGAGTGAATAAAGTCAAGTACCTTGGACACATGTTGACCCCTGACCTTAGAGACGACACTGATATCGAGAGAGAACGGAGAGCGTTATCAGTAAGAGCTAATATGCTGGCCCGCAGGTTTGCGCGGTGTTCCTATGCCGTTAAAATTACTTTGTTCAGAGCATACTGCACTAGCTTCTACACGTGCAGTCTGTGGGCCAAATACTCTCAAAAATCTTATAACGCTCTCCGTGTACAATACAACAACGCATTCAGGGTGTTGATGGGGTTGCCCCGCTTTTGTAGCGCATCGGGGATGTTCGCGGATGCGCGTGTCGACTGTTTTTACGCCACAATGCGCAAACGTTGTGGATCCTTGGTGCGCAGGGTGCGGGGCGGCACCAACAGCATTCTTGCAATGATTGCGAGCAGGTTGGACTGTAAATATGTGAATCACTGCTGTTCCATGTCAAATGGATTGGAGCGGCAGTGACACACATATTACTAGTATGATATATTTAATAGAATAAGTTTTGCTATAGTTTATAAGTTACTAACACATTCTATTTTTACTAACACAATTATGAGCCTATTGAAGCTTGAAATAAATAAATTATTATTATTATTATTATTATCATCAGCTATTCATTAACTGCTGGACATAGGCTTTCCGAGAGTGCACTACCACACACGATCCTCCACCTTCCTTCCAGCCACCTTCCGCTACCTTCTTGCTTGCTGGTACGTGATCTTCACTCCATATCGTGTCATAAGTCAGCTTTGCAGCAATTGTGGGTTTTGGATCGTGATGGCTTTGGAAAATTTCATAGACAACTGTCCAAATATAACCACTAATCTGTATCGTACAGATCGCATCGCACGGATTTTATTTACCGTAAAATTATAAATGCGATGTGTCCGGTATGCACCATGCGGATCAGTTGATGCCTACCATAAAAATCATATCTCCAGTCGCCAGAACCTTAGCTCCGTGGCGACACTTCACTAGAGACCTTTATTTTTGGTATGTCTAGCAATCACAGGCAAGATAGGGGTAGGAGTAGTGTAGTGTAGGGTAGAGATAAGAAAGAAATGCACATAAATCAAAGCAAACTTTGACCGGGTCCGCTAGTATTAGTATTATAACATTACAAAACTAATCTACAAAAACTCAATGTTTTGAAAAAGAACGACCAATTTCTACAATACAAAATCTCATCAATCGAATTCCCGTAGCGAAAGCAAAATATTGCATCATGAAGAAACGGAACACCCTGAGGCATACGCTTTGAAGAGAAGAAATGAAACGCAAGACAATGATACGCTTTGAAGAATACGTCTTCCGTAATACGTAAAACCTTCAAAGCCGACCAAACAAGCTAGGTGAACCCTAAAACAAAAGGCGCGGAAGATGAAACGCGCATGATGCGGTGTTTGCAACTCAAAAGAGCCGATGCAACGATGCAACGGTATATTGGGATAAAGCAAATACGCGATACCCTCTATATGCATGTAAATCTGCCCCAGGGCTACGATACTCGATACAGATTGAAACGAACGGCAGCTTAACATTTTTATTGGATACAATGCCATTGAAACGGCATACTGGATTAGTGAAGATATGTGCACTATAGCAGAATACGTGCAAGTATAACTGATAGACGGAACCAATGGAATGGAATATTTAATTGTTTTGATAGTTTGGTGCTTATCTACGAGTATGTCTTGTTCGATCAGTGAAAAGACTTTGTTACTTCCGATCACGAAATCTTAGATTCGAATCCAGGGTCATGAAAAATATGAAGCCTATCTTTCTCCAAATAATTATTTATCAGTGGCAGTCCAAAAAAAAACGAGTACACGAAGTTAAAGTAATTTGAAAACCCGAGGCCTGGAAATTGGCTCGTATGGATCACATAATGTCATTGTTCTACCTATATCTATTAGCATATTTTTAAAGAATTATTTCTTCATTCACTTAAGGATCCTCCCGCCCACAGAGGAAGTTTGCTCAGGGCATCTTGTTACATTCCTTTGCTTCGGAAAGCACATTAAACTATGTGCGCATTAAAGCATGGTGCGGGTGACAGTTGCCTTATGACGTTCGTATTAAAATCGCGAATTGCGACAAACTTTCAAGAGACAATTGAATGAATTTCGTGAAAATGTCACTCAGAAAAAAACATGGTGATCGACTCATAGATACAACCACAGACAACATAGAAATAGTGAGTAACACGGTACTATAGAAAAGTCGAGTTACAATATATACGTTTAAAATATATCTTAATAATACACAATATGTCTAGTACTAGTACTAAAATGTGCTCATGCAAAAATATGTGCCACATCTGACTCAGTAACCTAATACAGCGAGTACGGGCGACTGATCATAAAATTTTGAAAAACCATATTCCCCACGACATTTCAGCATCATACAGCATCCGGGCCGTCTCGGGCGACGTAATATACGCGTCTCCGGGGAAATTTGGCCGCGGTAGACGATCCTAAGCCTCTGTAATGTGCCGTGGATGTCCCACTTCTTGAATTAGTATGAAAATATATTCCTGGAAGCCTCCAGACACGAGGGCGAGATTGCCTACGATATTCCTCTATCAAAGATTACCTAGCAACGATAGAATAAATTTTTGGAAAAGGTTCTACGTAGAAATGAATACCTACCATACGATGAGTCTATGTTCGTCGACGTGTTAATTTTGATGGATTTTGATTCTATTAAAGTTTTTAATATTTTTGGTTGGATATTGAGAACCTTCATAAAAAATTGTGTTTAGGTAAAAAAAAAACATATTACTAAGCAAATTAATCCATAGTTTTTTTTTTTATTTTTTTCAAGTTAGCCCTTGACTACAATCTCACCTGAAGGTAAGTGATGTATTCTAAAATGGAAGCGGGCTAACTCTTTAGGAGGAGGTTAAAAATCCACACCCCTTTTGGTTTCTACACGACATCGTACCGGAACGCTAAATCGCTTGGCGGTACGTCTTTGTCGGTAGGGTGGTAACTAGCCACGGCCGAAGCCTGCCATCAGCCAGACCTGGACCAATTAAGAAAATCTCTATCGGCCCAGCCGGGCATCGAACCTAGGACCTCCGTCATGTATATCCACCGCGCATAACACTGCGCTACGGAGGGCGCCACGGAGTAATCTAGCATAGATACCTAAGTGTTTGTATGTAACGTTTTCACGCAAATATTTAACCGATTATCAAGTGTTATTAAGCACATTATTGGCCTCAAACGACAAAAATATAACAAAGGAGATATTTCTGGAAAAAACTCCCTACGGAAAGGAAAAAATATTCAACTTTCATACAGTGCCACAAACTTATTTAGCACTCACTATATACTCATAAAACACTTTTATTATAACATTTTCCAAATTGGTGACCGCCGCGACGTTGTTACAGTTTTGGCCATCGGGTCAGTAAATTTTGTGGCACCATAATGGCCAAGTTAACTGTCGTCGGTTCAGTGGTTAAACTGTGCGAATGTAGTTCATGAAGTCGAGTTCCGGATCGGGCTATGTAATAATAAGTTTTCCTTATTCCGTCATATTCTTGGAAGTATTCGAGGTTGAAAGTTGGTGGTGTTATGCTTCCCGGTGCCGACCATTTTCATTCTCATATTTTGCTAGTGTTCGAGATTGACAATTGACACTGTCTATCTAAACCCGCTTACTTTCATCATCATCAACTCAGCCGTCATCATTAAAAATGATCGTCGTCCTCTGCTGGAGATAGGCCTCTTGCATGGACTTCCAAACAAAACTAGTGTGATGTGCCTGGTCCACCTAGTGGGTCGACCAACACTTTCCAACTAAGCGCTTTCCGGAGCGGTTTTGCAACGTGATGGATATACTACACACACTCCACACTCCACTTCATCATCATTATCATCATTATCAACCCTTATGCGGCTCACTGCTGAGCTCGAGTCTCCTCTCAGAATGAGAAGGGTCATGCCAATAGTTCATGCTGGGCCAATGCGGATTGGCAGACTTCACACACACAGAGAATTAAGAAAATTCTCTGGCATGCAGATTTCCTCACGATGTTTTTCTTTCACCGTTTAAAACACGTGATATTTGACGCCCTCCAGAATTAGAGGCAGAGGTCATATCCACCGGGGTCTCCACGGCTCTCCACTAATATGTCAGAAACTCCAATCCACTCCACTTGTATGTCAGAAATAGTCGAAAGCATAATTATATTGTTAATCTGTGTATCCTCAACAAATAAATGAACTCTTCTTCTACGAAAAGAGATACAAAATAGGCAAATAAAAAAAACTTTTGAAACAACGTGCTATGTACGAACTGCAAAAGTTCTTTTATATGGAAAGTCGGTAAAAATGGGAGTGCAGCTATCACTAACAGTGGCAGGTGCGTCCCAGTTTCCAATTCACACGGATGTGCGAGACCGAAAGGATTGCAATCTATGTACCTCTGGCGATAGAAAAAAAAAGAAAATCCCGCTCATTGTAATGCGTGCTGGCCAAATTCTACCAAATACTCAGGAAAAACCTTCCATGTCGGCAGGCTTTGCTTTAAAAAGACATTTTTAAACCAGAGAAAACAACAACAAAAAAAAACTACTAAATAATATGAAATCGTTGTGAACAAATAAAATATGAATTAAAAATGTCGTTAAAGCAAACTTATTTATTATGAATAATGATTCCATTATTAAAGTCTACAATTATCAAGATATTTTTAAAAAATAGACCTGGGCCTTATGGGCATTTCGCTTTACGAACTGAACAATCCCTGTCTTGTCTACACACATTCTAGATACAAGGAATTTATATTCAAGTGGCAAGCTCTAGCCGATTGGAATTAGATTGAATTACAATTCCATTCCTCAGATAATATTACGTGGCCATTGAATTTTGTATTCAAAGACCTACATAGCAACGTACTCGTAGGTTACTTGGATGCCTGAATATATGAAGCCAAAAGAAGTAGCAAACCATGTTATATCGGAATTTCTCAAAGGAATACCTACATTTAGCATCTCTCCTATCTCAAAAGGGTTGTATCAGTATGCATATTAAATTAAATTTAGAAAAAATCCGTTTTTTTATTCTTTACAATTTAGTTCTTGACGACAATCTCACCTGATGGTAATGATGCAATCTAAGGGTTCATTTACACGCACGCGAGCAGCACGTTGCCAACGGCAACTGGCAACTGCTACCGACGACTGCAGTCGGCGACGTCTCGGCGGCAGTCGACGGCAGTCGCCGACTGCAGTCAACGGCAGTCGTCGGTGACAGTTGCCAACTGCCGTTATCAAAAAAAGTCAAAAAGTCAAAATTCATTTATTTCAAATAGGCTTAGTTTACAAGCTCTTTCGAAACGTCAGGCAATAATATTAAACTTAAGATAATGGTGATAATAATTATTCAAAAACTTAAAATTAAAGTTACGAGGGTTCCAAACGCGCCTTGGTCCGAGAAGAGCCCACAACAAACTCAGCCAGGTTAATTTGGTTGGCAACGTGCTGCTCGTGTAACCATTCGCTGCCCGCGAGTATTTTATCGAAAAGCCCGTCTGCATTGAAGAAGCCTACAGTCAGAAAATGCGGTTTTAATCTACCGTTGTGAGCCATTTAAAAAATCTATTGCCCTTAGTTTACTTTATATTTTTTTACATGTCACGTAACGGATACGATGGGCGACCGGTCGTCCATTTAGGAGTCAAGTGGGTAAATGAACCCTAAGATGGAAGTGGGCTAACTTGTTAGGCGTCGCCCGCATATCTTGGGAGTGTCATCAACAAACTTGCCAGACTATAGTGACATATCTCTATTATAAAATCTTTGCCTTGCAATTTTAAATTTGTTCCCTACTGATATTATTCGTGCACATTGAAATTACGTCAAAAGAAAATATGCCCAAGAACAAACAGTAAAAACTAGACGGAAGATAAGAACCTGTCACGGACATTTCTTTGTGAACGATTTATAACAGAGCAAGAGGGGATTAAATTGGATTCTGATAAGGTTTTATTAAAAAAGTGGCAGGTTTATTTGTGTATTCAGTTCAACTTCTATCTTGAGGGTTTGTCTTTTTCTTTTATGTTGGTATCTGATAAAATATTATATCCAAACGCAATTGTTTTATAGATTACTAGCGAGCCCCAACATAATGTGTTCTAGTTTCCTTACGTTGTTCGTCGCCAACTTCCAGTTCCAGTTATATTTTTAAAACATGAATGTCTTATAATATCTTCGCCGTCGTTATCAACCCATATTCGGCTTACTGCTGAGCTCGAATCTCTTTTTAGAATGAGAGGGATTAGGCCAATAGTCCACCACACTGGCCCAATGCGGATTGGCAGACTTCACACATGCAGAGAATTATTCCAAGGTCCACTTTTGGAATATGCGAATAAAATATAGCCAATGTTTCTCAGTAAACATGTAGCTTTCTATTATTAAAAGAATTTTCAAAATCATTTCAGTACCTACATCAAGAGATTATCCCCCCCTACAATATCACAAACATAACCTCTCTATAATATTAGTAAAGATTATAATTTACTTTCAAGTTTGTTTTGTTGGACAAATCCAACTCAAACTTGGTTATTTTTTAATTATTTAATTTATATAAATGATAAAAAAGCTTGGTGTTAAACTGTATTATACGACTGTGTGCTTAGTTTTAAATAAGTTTGTAAAATGGTGGTAAACAAAAAAAAATAAACCTTGGCTGTATTTGTTGTGGGCTCTACTCGGACCAAGGCGCGTTTGGAACCCTCGTAACTTTAATTTTAAGTTTTCGACTATTATTACCACCATTAGATTAAATGAAATTATGTCATAATCCTGACCTTTCTAAAGTGCTTGTAAGCTTAGCCTAATTAAAATAAATGCATTTTGAATTTTAAATTTTGAATTCTTATCTATCTTCTTCTCAGGCCAAGATTTTTATACTAATCTTGATAATGTTATCCCAAATCCGCTGATTGGGTAAGGACTAAGGAGTGAAAGCAAACAAACGCACTCTGTAATTGGCAATCAGCCATGCACACACGTGGATGATAGAATCAATCTCAAATGCATAGAATGGCTGCCGGCGAGCGCCTCGGGGATCTACGCTTATTGAGAACTGTTTGCTGTTGCGCGCCGATTGCGTTACTTCTTTACTGAATTATCGCGTCAAATGTACTACAAACTATGTAGTTTCTAGTACAGTGTCTATCAAACTAACACATAATATACAAAAACTTTTTAACAATCAAATTGCCGGTATCTTCTCAGCAGAACCTGCCTTCCGAACCGGTTGTATAATCTTTACAAATAGTCAACTGACGTGTCAAAAGTGCTTGTAAACTGAGCCTACTTGAAATAAATGATTATTGATTTTGATTTTGAAAGATATCCAATACAATCCAACTATGTTCCTAAACGATTCCTAAGGAAGCTTAATTTTAATTTATAACCGTAAAAGTTCTGGCTTAGATATTTTCGGCCCTTTGTTAAAGAATAAACAAAATACAACACCACACGAACATAATATAACACGGTAAATTCTTACAAACGATCTCCCGATGCGTATTCGTAGGCTCCCAGCAACAGCTTTGCGTATTAGAATACACACATAATAACAGTGGCGGATTCATAAGGGGACTAATGGACTCAAGTCTCCCACAAAAACATCTAAATTATTTTCTTAACTAAGACAATAAGGATCAATTTGACTCAAGACCCGTAGCATATTTATTTTTTCATAATCATAATTCTTTTACATTATTAACTTTTTCGAATACTATATGCATAACATATGAAATATATAATATTTTTTGGAAACTAAATTAGCTAGTTAATCATGCATTATTCTTCATTAAACCTGCAAGCTAACAAAGTCATTTAGGAATAAGTAATCATAATTGCTATAGTTTTGTAGTAAGCGTTTAAGTAAAGATACTTTGGCTTAAATATTAAACGTGCTTATACCCCAGTTGAAATGGTAGTGGTTGAAAATCTTTACTAGATTCCTCGTACGAAGAACCGCTATCCTTATTTTTGCTCTGTTGCTGCTGTAAATGTAGACACAATATGATTTATTTCTTCACCTCAAGTTGAGAGACACAGGACAGCAGGGCGTTGTAGGTCGTGTTCCTTGCATGCCCAACAAAGTTTAATTTCATTTATAGGCGATTGTTTTCCACATACCAACATCATCTGCAACAAGATCCATATCTTCGATTATAACTATTACTACTAAAATTATTAAAACCTCGACGAGTCAATCCCCTCAAATAAAATCCTGGATCCACCACTGTCAAATAACACCGGCGACTGTGTACGTATCCCCTAATTCACAATGCGCCATTTGCGAGGCAATCCTCCCGAGCCGTATCCAGGAAAATCTTGTGAGGAAATATTTTGGAATATTCTGGATTACTCGCGAGGTGCGTACTCGTAATATTCTGTGATACGTTGCATGATTTACTCGCTGCCAGGCTCGATAAAATTTGCAATTTCTCTACAGTCTCTTAAAATTATCAAAACGTAGATATTTCTAAACACATAAAGTTTTAATCTTGTGCAAATGACACTTTTGTCTCAATATTTCTGCCTGGTCATTATAATCTCGGTTTACTGATGATAGTGAAAACGTCATAAAAAATACTGATGGAATGGTTGCATTTTTCAAAACAAAATGTTCGTTTTCCTAAAATACTGTTTAATAATCTTCATAGACCAGAAAATACTTTATTTCTTGTAAAAGAAAGTTGGCAACCCTAGAGTGAGAGAACGACGCATGACGTCATCTTTTTTCAATTGTGCAGCCGGCTTCATTGAATTATAAGACGTTATCACGTCAATAACAAGTTTTCAAAAGACTTTTCACTGTATTGACCTAAAGCATTTCCTTTGTTTCACTCATACCAATATTGTTTTCTTGACAAGTTTTTATCGTTATTTCAATCTGTATAGTATCTGCATTATTAAAACTATTTCAGTTTGGCATCTTCAAAGACGACGTGCACGAGGAATATTCTGCCAGTTGTTATGTGGATTATCCGTCTACACAACTCTTGCTAGCATGTTATTCAAATGAAAGTGCATACTAATTAAATTCTTTTCTTTCTCTTTCCTTTGTATGAACTTATAAATATTATTAAAGCTTTTAGCTTACAAATAATTTAGTCTGCTTTAAAGATTTATACTCGTACATTTTAAATAGCACAATTCTTTTACGTTAAACATGACCGAAATACTTCTTGCCCCATTAAGTATGTCAATAAATAGCCTATGTTGGGAATTGTGCGTCTAACTGTCCGTTAGTCTTCATCTCAGGAAATAAATCGATATTGAAATTGAGCAAATCATTTTAAATTTGGCGAAACATTCAAAAATCCCTGTTTTTAATAAAAGTTGCTTTCTATTAGACAGATCGAAATCGAAATGAAAAATGTTAAACATAAATGTTTTCAAATTATTTTTACTTTAATTATCAACCCATATTCGGCCCACTGCTGAGCTCGAGTCTCCTCTCGGAATGAGAGGGGTTAGGCCAATAGTCTACCACGCTGGCCCAATGCGGATTGACAGACTTCACACACGCAGAGAATTAAGAAAATTCTCTGGTATGCAGGTTTCCTCACGATGTTTTCCTTCACCGTTTGAGACACGTGATATTTAATTTCTTAAAATGCACACAACTGAAAAGTTGGAGATGCATACCCCGGACCGGATTCGAACCCACACGCCTCCGGAATTGGAGGCAGTGGTCATATCTGGGCTATCCATTTTCACTTACAAAATAAAATGTTTTAGTTGAACCGTAAATTCGAGCGAACAAGTAGTAAATAGGCATAATTTTCAGTTAGAGACCGCTAAGTGAAATACAACCCTAGCCGCCACTTAAAATCAACTATAAATTACATTAGGCCGGCTGTAACCCGTAGTTATGATAGCGGAGTGTGTCGCTTATAAAGTAAATATACGTGGCCTCGGTGGTCGCGACCCCGTATATTTCACTGACTGAGATCCAATTAGAGCAACACTCATTTAGCTCTTGGCTCTATGAAATTTATTGCTAATTGTTATTGAACTTCATACACGTCCTATAGATTTTTTAATAACAATAAAAATAAATCAATAAAATTATACAATACTTGGTTTATTTCTTGGTATAAATGCGACAATAATCTACGGAACGTTATGTGTTATTTTACTGTTTGAGATCCAATCAGAGAGACATTCATTTAGCTCTTGGCTCTTCGACATTTATTGCTAATTCCTATTGAACTTCACAAGCGTTCTATAGTTTTATTAAGCGCTGAATTTTTATAATACTTTGTTTATTTCTTGGTATAAATGCGAGAAAATCTACGGAACGTAGTATATTATTTTACTGATTGAGATCTAATTAGAGCAACACTCATTCTTGGCTCTATGAAATGTATTGTTAATTGTTATTGAACTTCATACGTTGTGTGAGTAGCCTTCCTATATGTTTATCTATAATATCTAGTCTATAGTCTAATAGTAATATTTTATACTGGAAAGATTTGATTATTTGTTTGTTTGCATTGAATAGCCTCTAAAGCTACTCGACTGATTTGTAAAATTCTTAGATTGTTCGGAAGCTTCACTTTCCCCGAGTGATATAGGCTATATTTTATCCCCGTATTAGAGGACGCCCGCGACTTCGTCCGCGTGGAATTTAGTTTTTCACAAATCCTCGAAAACCATGGATTTTTTTCGGGATGAAAAGTATCCTATGTGTTAATCCAGGCTATAATATATCGCTCGAAAGAGTAAAAAACATTCATATCATCAATATCATCAGTTTTCGCAAATCTCGGGAAACCATGGATATTTTCGGGGTAGAAGTAGCCTATGTGTTATTCCAGAGTAAAATCTATTTACATTTCAAATTTCAGCCAAATCGCTTGAGTAGTAGCGGCGTTAAAGAGTAACAAACATCCAAACAAACATACATCCAAACATCCATACAAACTTTCGCGTTTATAATATTAGTAGGATTTACAGGACCGGGAACTAAGCGAGTGAATCTGCGTGTCTGCGTGTGTCAATAACATTGATGACTATTTAGAGTTTTTCTTTAGAGTTGTATATACCTACGTAGATTCTAAAGCGAAATAAGTGAGCGACACTTATTTAACTCGCGGCTCGACGGAAGTCATCTCTTATTATTGAACGGCTTAGTGAGAGTACGTTCTAGAAGTTTATCTGTAGGACACAATAACATCTTTTTTTAAAAAAGGAATATTTGCCATTTTTTTATATAATATGACCAATATTCCCATTCCCCTCCAACTAGTCGGGAAAGACTGTGCTAGGAGTGGGTACGACAATAGACCAACGGGGCGGGGACCGAACCACCACCCCTCGGTGATGAGTCCAACCGCTCTTACCATTGAGCTATTGAAGCTATTAATAGATAAAACTCAAAAAAACGAGAATTATCGGTTTGTTTCCTTGTTTTACGCAGTCTTGATTCCCAGCTGATTGGAAATAATATTTTTGTGCTAGATTCACAAAACCAGCTTGTACCCAATTGTCAGCTGACCATGGATATACGAGTACGGTCAAGTTGCTACATCCAAACCGTCTTCCGAACTTAGAACAACTTTAAGTTCGTATGCGGATCAAACTTTGATAAATTTAGTAAGTAAAGTCCACAAGCTAGTTTTAGCAATATCTTAGATCGTCTGGAAGGTCAAACTAATAACGTAGTAAGTGACGAGAAATTACCAGTCTTGTAAATGAAATTTCGTATGCTAATTGACTAAATACAATTAAGGCAGCGAAGCTAAGATCGCTGCTACCCCGCATGTTTTAGCATGGAGGTAGGCTTTCTTGAAGAGCCTTATAATTTTAACCAACATAAAAATTAGATGCATAGAAAAATATTGTATTTTCTTCTATTAAGAGTAAGAGGCTTTATTGGACATATAATTGTCACTTTAGCGGTTATTTAAGAGATTATTTCCTTCAAAATAAGTAAAAAGTTAACCACGCTAGTACGAGATAATTTTACGAGATTGGAACTGTACATCTGATACATCTGATCTGACCTGATCGGATGTATACGTTATCAACCCATATACGGCTTACTGCTGAGCTTGAGTCACCTCTCAGAATGAGAGAGGTTAGGCCAATAGTCTACCACGCTGGCCCAATGCGGATTGGCAGACTTCACACACGCAGAGGATTAAGAAATTCTCTGGTATGCAGGTTTCCTCACGATGTTTTCCTTCACCGTTTGAGACACGTGGTATTTAATTTCTTAAAATGCACACAACTGAAAAGTTGGAGGTGCATGCCCCGTACCGGATTCGAACCCACACCCTCCGGAATCAGAGGCAGAGGTCATATCCACTTTGCTATCACGACTCAGATGTATATATGAATGTATACTGAATTCTCGGCATAAAAGCCTTGTACCGTCACTTCTAGAAGTCAAAAGCCATGCTCCATGTTAATTAAATATCAAGTTGGGTGGCGCAGGTGGCGAGAAGGCTTGCGATAACGTGCGGCGCTGTATTTCAACTCCGGTTTTGAGGTAAACCTTATTAATGTGTCTAGGCCTTATTTTATTTTTGAGCACAATTCATTTTGGTTTAACCACTTCTGAGGGTCTCGGGTGCGAGGGTAAAGCTCGTGTATGTAAATAAAATTAAGGAAAGATTATGGTGCTGTCGGTTTTTAAGGTTTCTAAATTTTAATGGTGTAATATTATTATATTATATTTTGTTGTTGTTCTGTTATTTGTCTTTTTCTACTTAGTAGAATACGAGGCTGTTTTAAAAATATAACATGAACTTTATTTATTTCACTTACTGCACTACAAGGATAATATTATATCTTTATGATTATAAAATTTGAACACAACTCAGTTTTTCTATTCGTAATACCCAAAGTTTGTGTTCCCAAATTCTTACAACTTGTACATATAAAAGCAAATAACAGATAGTTTAAACAGACGCGGACCTATATGATGGTATTGGTGCGGGTTTCGCGATATCATTTCGGGATGTTTTATTATCATTATCCATAGAAAGACATTGACATTGCCTAATGGATTCTGATAGTATATTAATTATTTTCTCATTTTAACAAAATTGAAACTAGATAGTATTTATTTGATGTTAAGAATGCCTCGTCAAATTATGCTAATTGTACTTGTATTATTTTGTTTGCTAAAACCATGTTCACCGATTTAATATTTAATTATTGGAATTATTAGTATAATATTATTTTTAATATTCATACACCTGTCAAGGTAGAAAGTATGTATGTCTATAGCGAGTTCTGTAAACCTTCTGTACTTTCTCATGAATAAATAAAAGGTATTGTCCGCATGTAGTAATATTCAGGGCTTATAATTCGAAGACCCGATAGATGAAGAGTTCCCAAGGTGCTGGAATGGCGACTTCGCACCGGAAAGCGCAGTGCTGGTCGAGTTGCTGATTGCTCGGGGCTCGAGACCGTTTTGTTTGGAAGTCCATGCAAGAGGCCAATGTCAAGCTGTGGACATCCATCGGCTGTTAAAGATGATGACGATGATGAGCCAATGCCTACCACCAGACCAGACCTGAAATAATCTCTATTGAACTCACTATAATTGCACCATGATTGCACCAAGAATGAAATAATTGAAGGACATTGTTTCATAAGTTTATTACTCTTTATTACAAACCACGGACACTCTCACAATCTTTTATTAAGTTCTTCGTAATGTCAATCGTAAAATGTTTCATAAAACTGACTCATATTGCGGAATACACTATACTTATTATATTTTACAGTCTGTTTAAATATTTAGGGCTTTTATGTTTATTGGCATTGTGTAACCACTAGAGCCGTGATAGCCCAGTGGATCCAGTCCGTGGCATGAACCTCAAACTTTTCAGTTATGTGCATTTTACGAAATTAAATATCACGTGTCTCAAACGATCAATAAAAACATCGTGAGGAAACCTGCACACCAGAGAATTTTCTTAATTCTACGTGTGTGAAGTCTGCCAATCCGCTTTAGGCCAGCGTGGTGGACTATTGGCCTAACCCCTCTCATTCTGAGAGGTTACTCGAGTTCAGCAATGAGCCGAATATGCATATATGAATAGGTGCATGCCCCGGACCGGATTCGAACCCACACCCTCCGGAATCGCAGGCAGAGGTCATATCCACGGGGCTATCACGGCTCTTTATATATATACGGCTAGTTATATGCCACTTATAAAGTTTTCAAAACAGTACCAAAGAAATGTTACAGAAAAAGACTCTTATTCGGTCAAGTCACGTACTGGTCATTCGCCATTCTTGATAACTTCATGACCCGTGTCTTGATGATGGGAATTTATCCCTCTTTTTACGTTTTCATAGATAACGTTTTCCATTCATAGTAACTAATTAGTTTTATTGCTAGAATTCTTGTATTTGGAACATGTTTCTTTTAAACATTTCATTTTTAGATTTAGAAGTTCAAAAAGCTAAAAACAATATAAGACGACCCTCACCATATATTCTAGACTTATATTTTTCTTTAAAAGAATATTTGTATTATCTCTTAAAGGAGATGGTCCATTTTAGGTCCACTCTTGTACCCCATATCATTAAAATTCAAATAATACAAGGACTTTATTAAAATTTATTAAAGGAAATAAATCTAACTAAATAAATAGAAATAAATAAGGTTAAAACCCAAGTTTTTGGTTTTAAGAAGATGGCGCCTTTAAAGCAACTATGACATGTCAATTGACAGCAAACGTCAAATCGACTACTGCATTGAAAAGGTTATCAATCCGCCATTATTACTCTTGTGTTGCATTTCTTGGAAGAGAATGAATATTATTTCGAAAAAATTAAAGTAAATTCGTAGATTGTATAATCAAAAATAGTTTTAAAAAAAATAATCTTTTATTTCCGCCATGGTACAGTGACTGATCCTGGGCTCCATACAATTTTGGACCATCTGCTTTTACCAATATTCCCATTCCCCTCCAACTAGTCGGGAAAGACTGTAGGAAGTGGGTACGACAATAGTCCAACGGGGCGGGGATCGAACCACTACCCCTCTGTGGTGGTGATGAGTCCGACCGCTTTACCGTTGAGTGTCTGTTATATTATTATATGTTATACAGGGTGGCCGGAAGTTTGTCGTTCAAAGCTAAAATTGATGCCTTGTAACGAGGAGTATCCGAATCATCCACATAACTGTATATTCTACGATTTTGCTTAGTTTAGGAGATAGAATTTTTTTATGACTTTTTCCGCAATTTTGGGCTAACATTGGTTTATTTTTTTTCTCATTGTACTGAGCACTTTTTGTTGGTTTTGTAGATAATAATTAAGAACCATACTCAGGAGTACCATCCTAAATTATATTATATTAAGTTTAAGCATTACAGGAGTAAATCCTCGTCAACAAAACGCAAATATAAAAGCAAACACAAAATAGAAATCCAAGAAAAAGCAGCGTTCTGGAAAGTTAATCCGTTTATTGGTTCTAAGCTTTCTTTCCCAGTTCGATATCTTTTTATGTTCTCCATAGCGCGCCTCGCAAACACTCCCATAAATCCGATACCCACTGCCTTCACTTCACTTCCCTTTATTGCATACTTCTACTTTGATAAAGTAATTATGTGGAAATATTTTCGCACTATCGAAAATACGAGTAAATCACCATCCAAGTCATCATCTGGCTATTTATTGGGCCTCTACAGGGCTCAGACTTTCTTTCTCCTATGTATGAATGATCCAATATTTTTACAGTTCGATCTAAAGTTCTAACTCAAAATGCTGATCATTATATTGGCTTAGCCCATCGACATCATATCTACGTACATAGTAAATAACATCTAATTGTATCAAAGTTAACGTGCAAACCATCCAATACATACTACGATGCATTAAACACACATGACAAACTCGCTAAAGATGTAACATTTTCTCTTTTACATTACAAATTACATTTTACAATTACATGTGATTTAAGCTAAACAAAACTCTTTTCCCCGCCACTTGAAAACTTTTCTCTTTAATCGTATTTCATTACTTGCTCTAAAAGATATAGCCAATACGGTCCACTAATGTCAACAAGCAAAGAAAAGCATTGCGTTTGAACAAGATAAAACTCCAGCGGAAGTTATATAATCAAGGCACGGGCATGAAGTCATCAAGGCTGGCAAACGCCCGCCACGTGACCTGACCGTCTAATTCTTTCATTCAGCAACATTTCCTTGATGTCATTTAGAAAAAAGTGAGTGAGTGTAATACAAACACGCCGGCTTTGTTACTGTTTATTGTACTTTTTAGGGTAATTCAAGAGACAAAACCATAATAATCTTAATAATAAGGGAATAGGGTAGTTAACTCATATCAAATTTAATATAAACAATATTAATTTGGTGTAGTACATGGAACAAGGATCCGAAATATATCGAAATATTTTTTTTTATTTTTTTATTATTTACTAATTAGCCCTTGACTACAATCTCACCTGATGTTAAGTGACGATGCAGTCTAAGATGGAAGCGGGCTAGCTTGTTAGAAGAAGGAATGAATGAAAATCCACACCCCACCGGAATGCTAAATCGCTTGGCGGTACGTCTTTGTCGGTAGGGTGGTAACTAACCGCGGCCGGAGCCTCCCACCAGTCAGACCTGGACCAATTAAGAAAATCTCAATCGGCCCAGCCGGGGATCGAACCCAGGACCTCCGTTTTGTAAATCACCACGCATACCATTGCGCCATGGAAGTCGTAAAATTATTAAATAATAAAAGTTAAGGATTTCTCATAAAACTTAATTAAAAAAACAAGGTGTTTTTCAAATTTTTTTTGTGTGATGAAGACAATGTTACTTGCTATCCATTTTCAGCACACTTAAGATATTATTAATGATAATGGTTTTGACTTTTGTTTTATTTTTTGTGTATCTGTCTGTTTCTCTGGACCGACTGAACCGATTTTAATGGCACTTTCACTGGGAGTTGTTATTTTTATCGTGTAAAATGAAATAGTTGCTGTGGGATTTTTAAAAAACCTGAATATCACGCGGACGACGTTGCGGTCTTTTAGTAAAGTTCCTCCATTACTATTAAGACTATTCCAACTTTAACATCACACAGGACAAAAATAAAAAAAATCAAAAAAGGACTTTTCATTATTCGGCTCCGTCCCCGTAAACAACACCGTGAAAAATAATAAATTGAGAAATATGATGGAAGAGGATTAGTTCGGTGAAATGATGAATCTAATTTTCGTCTCGCAGCTGAGCTCCAAAGGAAACTTGCAATTTAAAATTTTCGATGTTTCCATCGCGCTACAAGCATTCAGGAGATGAAAAAGTTGATTAATCCGACCAACTTCGCGGGTTCATTTTGAAAATCACGAGACGCAAATATAAAATGATAAGGCGCTCGGAAAACAAGCGATCCAGAGTTCGCTGTTTTAATTTTATGACCAAAGAAAAAATACGAGTGATTTTTGACTATCTCACGATTTTATTCTTTACTATCGGACGTTCGCAACTCCGTTCGCGTAAAAGTTCTGAGTTTCAAAAATCTTGATCCATTAGTTTATATGGGATACAATGTAAGCTAATTCAGTGTATAGTCTATCTGCATCAAATTTTTTAGCCAAATTGGTTCAGTAGTTGCGGAGTGAAGGAGTAACACATATGCAAACCTTCGCCTATCCATTACAATAAACCTGGTCGAATTCTATACATTTATTCGCAATTTGAGATTTTACTTAAACCATTTGTACACCAAACATTACCGTGGCATAGAGTACTACTATTGCCATCTATACTTATAAAACGAATTCTGTAGATTTTGTACATTCTGTACATTGAAGATATTTTAAAAAAATTTGTTGGGGCCATTATATAATCGATACTGAAGCTAAAAATATATATTTTTATCCTGTCTGTCTGTCTGTTCGTGTTTTTTTGTTATTCGGGCATCACGCTGTCGATATAGTAATAGGATGGATGGAAGCATAGATTAGTCAGGATAGTATTGTATTATATTACCGTCTAGATAATGAATAGTGCCGCTAGGTAAGCAAACTATGGAGGTGCACACAAAGTTTCGCTTCACCGAAAGATGATCTTAAAGCGAGAGGCGCTGAGGACGCTTACACTAACTTGCAGAGGCGCGGAGACGTTTAGCTAAAGACCTCTGATGTCAAAGCGTGCTACTTTGAAGGCTTACCTGGCTGAGTTATAATGACACTGGAGTACTGGGAACTGTTCTAGCTACAAATCTTATAATCTAATATTTAAATGCGCAATTATATATTTTACACGTTTTTTTATGTTCTTTACAAATTAGTGCTCGCCTACAATCACCTGCTGGTAAGTGATGATGCAATCTAAGATGAAAGCGGGCTAACTTGTTAGGAGGAGAATGAAAATCGACACCCCTTTCGGTTTCCACTCAACATCGTGCCGGAACGCTAAATCGCTTGGCGGTACTTTTTTGTCGGTAGGGTGGTAACTAGCTACGGCCGAAGTCTCCCACCAACCAGACCTGGACCAATTAAGAAAACCTCAATACCATACCACTGCGCCACAGAGGCCGTCAATAATATAAATATGTATTTGTATATTTTAAGATCTAAGAAACGATAACGGTGTATGAAGAATGTACCAAGTTTCGTTAAAGTCCGTCGAGTAGTTTTTATTTTTAAAACAAACATACAGACAGACCGACAAAAACTTTACTAATTGCATTTTTGGCATCAGCATCGATCACTAAATTACCCTCTGATAGTTATTTTGGTAATATATTTCATGTACAGAATGGACCTCTCTACAGATTTATTTTAATTATAGAAGAAGATAATATTAGTACAAATACTATCATTGTCTTTAATTTGTCTATAATCTTTGATAGATTATAATTATATGCCACACATCACAATTCGCTCTAGTAGACAATGACAATATCCGATTAGCTTTAGTGTATAAACCCAGCTCAGCATAATAATATTGAAAAAAAATCTTAGTCAATACTTACCTAGGTAATCATAAATGTCGTCTACATAAATGTATATTTCTCGTACTTTACCTTTTTTAATTTTAAAAGAATTACCAGGACTCCATCCAGTCTAGAATACAATTTAATGGTATTGAAATAGAAAAAAGTCTCTCAAAGAAACCATCGCCGGCAACATAATCCGTTTATTGATTCCAAGAGCTTTTTCTTCTGTTCGATATCTTTTATAGCCGACGGCGAGCAAACACGATCATAAACCCGATACCTACTCATTTCACTTTTTGTAAGGTTTTACGGTTTTTATATTATTATTTGACGGGACTTGCAGAGTGATCTTAAGAAGAGAACACACGGTGCTGAACGGTGCCGGAGCGGTGTCGTTACTGCGTACTGCATTTACACGAGTGGCAGCTGCTACCGAGTCGGCGACGGCGTCGCCAACTGCAGTCAGCGACGTCTCGGCTGCAGCCAACGAGAGTCGACTGCAGTTGGCGGTCGCCGCCAAACGGCGCTGAGAGTCGGCTGCAGTCGGCGACGCCGTCGCCTTCCGCCAAGACGTCGCTGACTGCAGTAACTTCGTCTTGGCGGCAGGACTGTTGTCGGTAGAGTTGCCGCTTTTTTATTTATTTATTTTATAGGGTACCAACACGTTATGACAATTAAAATTGAGTTTTACAAAACATGGATTAGTTGAGTTGTTGTGTCAGAGACCCACTTATAGGTTACCTCTACATGCGTAATTTAGTTTTCGAATAGAAACATTAAAAGAATAAT
This sequence comes from Bicyclus anynana, assembly GCF_947172395.1. Taxonomy (NCBI): domain Eukaryota; kingdom Metazoa; phylum Arthropoda; class Insecta; order Lepidoptera; family Nymphalidae; genus Bicyclus; species Bicyclus anynana. The sequence goes on along the minus strand of NC_069088.1, from coordinate 1,925,349 downwards.
AAATAGGTTAATAATTAGACTAATTAGGGTTTTTTTATTCTTTAAAAGTTAGCCCTTGACTACAATCTCACCTGGTATGGATATAGTCAAGGGCTAACTTGTAATATGGATGGATGGTAAGTGATGATGCAATCTGAGATGAAAGCGGACTCTAACTTGCTTGGAGGAGGATGAAAATCCACATCCCTTTCGGTTTCTACACGACATCGTACCGGAATGCTAAATCACCTGGCGGTACGTCTTTGTCGGTAGGGTGGTAACAAGCCACGGCCGAAGCCTCCCACCAGCCGAATCGCTCGTGTAAATGAATCCTTAATATCAATGATATGCCAACAATTATGGCTATAGAGCTGGGTAATATGAGTGGTTTCACAGTAGGCCTAGCATACGACATTATCTCGTAAAGAGAAATAAAGATATCGACCAATAGCGGAATAGCCCCAGTCCGATCTTTTTATCCCAACGCAATGTAAGAGATAATGATATTTCCGGTTACGCTGTGGTTGATATTTGTCTATAGGAGTTTTATTTCAAGTAGGCTTAGTTTACAAGCACTTTACAAGTAAACTATAACATAATATGTGCTATTTACCGATCGTTTTGAATGTAGCTTAATAATTTAAAAAAATATGTGTCAAATAGAGAACCTCCTCTTTTTAAGGCGGTTAAAAATTAACCTACACTTATACAAACTGTATCAAAACTACTGAGTTAATGACTATTATCTGTCCTTTGGTTAAACCACCAGTTTATTAAGAAAACTGGTGGTTTAACCAAAATTGCTCTTAGTTAATGTTGGAGTATAATTTTCAGTATTCAATCCGTCATGGCCGCAGTGAATGGGGACTGATTGTAAGTTACAATTTGTAAGGCATTTGCTCGCTTCAACGACGCCCGGCGCAAATCATGCCGGTGCAGCTTAGCAGGGATTAGGTAGCTCTCAGATAGCTAGGTCTTATGTCTTATAATACATAGATAGAACTGTTTCGCCATTATGTAATATAACTTACTATCAGACCGCGACTTTACCCACCTAGTTCCTATTTCCGTGGGAGATAAAAAATTGCCTATGACACTCGCAAATAACGTGGCTTTTTATTGTTCAATGAATTTGAAAGATTCAGTAGATCCAGAGGTAACCCTTAAAGGCTATAAACTCACAAACAAAGTTTCTACGCGGCATCGTACCGGAACGCTTAATGGATTGGTGGTGCAACCTTTCTGATGTTTACCTGGCAGTTCAGACCTGAGCCAATTTAAATAAATATATAATCTTTAATAACCCGTTCTGGGAATCGAACATAGGACCTCTCTGTGGAGTATATACCACAGCACTTGAGTATATACAACTGCGCCAGAGAGATCGTCAAAATATTGTAGGAAATAGTAGACTGAGACGGATATGACGTCGCTCGATCTCGCGTTGACTCGTGCCGACGCTAGGTGGCGCGACGTGTTTCCGTAAAGAGAAGGGAGTTAGAGAGGGGTAAAGATTGGTCGGCGGGAACGACTTGTGATATAAGGCGCTCGTTGTACGGTCGGCTTCAGTTTGCTCGTGGCGTTCGAGCTGTCCACATTTCTTGTTGTGTAATTCTTTACTTGGCTTAGGCGGGGAGAGTGACTTGAGTGGAAAAGGGGAGTATTATTTAACTGTTAAAGGCGCCTTTGGCCGTACATACAACGATCACTAGTACGTGGCTCCACTCAAGGTAATTCTCTGCCGTTCTAGGGTCTTATTTTGGTTACAGTTTGATTTGTTAATTAAGTTGTCCTGACAAATGTTATGAACCTTTGTTCGATATTGGATTTCTTCTGTGATCCACTTCTGAGTCTGCTAAAAATATACAGATAGCACATATAAGTAGCAAAGGGCAAAATAATTAACGCTGTCCAATCCCCCAATACATCGACGCGTAACTAAAGTCAATAGTCCGTCCGCCCGGCAGTTTACACTGGCCGTTGAGAAAGTCCGCAAACAAGTCCCGGATACAGGAACTACTCCACTTGACCAAACTCCAAGGAACGAGTCCCATTACATCTGATAATGTTGACGTACGAATTTATTTATGTGCGATCACCTTTTTTGTAGACATACGGATCAATAGATCAACGGTTGCGACGCCGGACTTGATTCAGTATGGAATCCAGTAAATTCAAGTATGGAATAGTTGGATTTTTAGAATTTAAATGCCGACAGCGTTGTAACCGCTATTTCATTCGATGTCGCAAACAATGATTATTTTATAGTAGTAATAGCGGACGCCCGCGACTTCGTCCGCGTGAAACTACCCCTATCCTACCCCTACCCTACCCCTACCCTACCCCTACCCTACCCCTACCCTACCCCTACCCTAGCCATACCCTACCCCTACCTTATCCCTACCCTACCCCTACCCTACCCTACTAATAAATTAGTATAGTTCGATCGATATTAAACTAGTAGTTGTTCCTTCACTGATTGTTATACAAAGAGGAATATTAATTACATGTTAAAATTATTATGTGTACCTAATATCTTTTTTTAAGAAAAAAATAGTAGAATAACAAGCAAACAGCAAAGGTGATAAGTGAAAACCTATAATAACACTTCGTAGAAGATAAACATTTTCCAATGCATTTTCTACACTCCTAAATTTCAAACACCTGACTTCAAACTGATCAATATGTTAAATTGACGTTAATTTTAACGGCCTCCGTGACGCAGTGGTATGCGCAGTGGATTTACAAAACGGAGGTCCTGGGTTCGATCTCCGGCTGGGTCGATTGAGATTTTCTTAATGAGTCCAGGTCTGGCTGGTTGGAGGCTTCGGCCGTGGCTAGTTACCACCCTACCGACAAAGACGTACCGTCAAGCGATTTCGCGTTCCGGTACAATGTCTTGTAGAAACCGAAAAGGGATTTTCATCCTCCTCCTAACAAGTTAGCCCGCTGCCATCTTAGACTGCATCGTCACTTACCATCAGGTGAGATTGTAGTCAAGGGCTAACTTGTAAAGAATAAAAAAAAAGGTAGAAAATATTATAATGTAATTCCCTTTTTAGTTTCGTGGGTACGTTAATATTTTGGAGTCGGTTGTTATTTTTTTTTAATAATTATTTATAGTTGTAACAAAATGCATGTCGTGGTCGCGTTTCCGTTTCTACAACCTTTAGAACGATGTAAAACTACAGGGATTCCTGTTGTAGGTTTCAGACGAAACTTAAAAAATACACGAATGTATCCAACACGCTAACGTTACAAGGCCTTAAGCCTTCTACTACAAACAGAGCGTTAAGGTGACCTTCCATAAGAACATGCGATTCTTGAAATATAATATATATCAAATTAAGCGAGTATTTATTTTATTTAATTGATAATGGATATGAGTTTTCGGAAATTTACAAAAAATTGGATTAAGTATTGTACGATTACGGTTTGACTTTAAAATTTATCTATTAAGTAGGTATCTTAGGTCTAAAAACGCGACATACTATAGGAAAACACGAAAAAAGAATTATTAATTACATTTACATACATACATTTTCAACGTATTCTCTCGTAAGGTTTGATAGGTACAATATGGACACTCATAATGTATTTTATAAAATATAAAGTTAAGTTCTTTTTCATAAAAAACAAGTGTTTGTGTCGAAAATATACCAGTTCTTAATTATTTTAATATCAAGAAGTCAAAATCAACTCTATGTTTATTAGCTTAACTTAAAAACCTCGCATCGCCCATCGATCGCGCTAGTGGAAACGCGGCTTTAGAACACGTCTCCAAAACTGCCACGTAAACTAGTTTAAAGGAAAAAAGACGTATGTTTATTACAAAAAAGCCTTAAAACAAGTTCCCTCATAAATATTTCGCTCCACTATGAGCGCGGCTCGTGATGGAGTCACGTATACAAACGGGACGCGGCTTTAAAAATGTTCGCCCAACAGTCGGAGATGCTGCAGCGTTCTGTTAAAAATTCAATGTAACCGACTACACGCACACTGGTGGCTTTTAAAGTCGATTGCACACTGCCATATAAGCCGCAAATGCCAACAAATACCTACGCAGTGTATTTTACTTTAGAAATAATTACGCAAAATACATAAAGCTACCTACTTTTTAAATCAAAACGATCGTTTAGAAATAATTACGCTATCATTTCTAATTTCGCAATTATTTCTTATAAGATTATTTTTAAAAAATTGCATGCTATCTTGTAGCAAATTGTACATTTATTGTATCAAGATCTGTATTTAACCATTTTCAAATAAAGAATTATGAATTCTACATATATATTTAAAAAAATACGCAATTGTTGTGATTTAAAAAGTAGGCAGCTTTATGTGAATTTAATTAGTATTTTTTTGTATTCGATAACAAAACAGTAAACGCTTGACCACGATTCCATTTTATACCTGACAAACGTTTTACAAGATAGTAGTAGGATTAATTACTATTTATTAATGCAAAATTTGGAGACTTTAACGAAATTCCTAGAAGGCGGCTAAAGGAAATAGCTATTAAAGATTTAAAGATAAGTCCGTCTTTATGCATTATATTTTTTTTGTTACATTAGATTGATATTTAAAAAAATATCTATCTAATATAACAAAATCATCCACAATAAATTCGCTTATCCATTCATCTATTTTTTTGCTTATAGCACTTGTGCTTCATGCGTTTCCTACGACGGTGTACGATCTTTTTTAAAAGGCTACATTATTCTAGGATATATCCATAAATCCACAGAGTTACATTTACTAAATACAATTGCATTTTAAAAAATGCATATGAACTACAATTTACATTTTTTTTGGACATAAACTTTATTTTTCAGGTGAAAAGTGTTACCGAAATAAGCATGTCGCGAAAAGGAAAATCATATGAAAACTCGTGTGGAGCATTTTTTGTGAAAATAAGTGGTTTAAATTTCGTCATTCCCAGACACTTTGCACTCGAAAATATTTTCGAGTATCCTAAAAATATTTTTAAGAGGACTTCATATTGTTTCTTTTTAGCTTCAAATGAAATGTCGTTACATTAAAATGAAATTTCTGGTGCAGAAATATCCACTGTGAACTTACCTCCCTTTTTAAACGCTTTTTATAAACGATGGTCTTCACTGATACATTTTTTATCATTACTAGCGGACACCCGCGACTTCGTCCGCGTGGTAATCAATGTAAACTTTCAAGCCCTATTCACCACTTTAGAGTTTGAATTTTAAAATTTTTTGAATCCCATTATGTTTCAAAAAAACACGAACAGACAGACAAAAATCGAAAAAACATATTTTTAGCTTCAGTATCGATTATATAATGCCCCCCAACAGTAATTTACAAAACATCTTCAATGTACAGAATGTACAACATGTACAGAGTTCGTATTATAAGGATAGATTCTAGATGACGCTGGCGTCCGTTATGCCGCGGTAACGTTTGGTGTTACAAATGGTATAAGTAAAATCTCAAATTGCGATTCAATGTATAGAATTCGACCAGTTTTATTATACTCGTAAGTATAGATAGATAAATTGATACTTACTAGATACACGAAGGCGAGAAGGTTATGTCGGACTTAGGTAAACCGACTAAAATGGTGCTCCAATCAGCAGATTGCGCGCAACAAACTTAGTTAATTTTAAAGCTATTACACTTCCGCAAAATGGCAACTCACGGAACTTTCATTGAAAGAATTTTATTGTCCATTTACAGACAGGACATATCTATGAGTTTGCGACAACAGAAATACATACAGAAAGCAGAATTAGTTCATACTTACTCCCAGTCAGTATAAAAAAGTATGGTAGTCAACTATGGAGTTTTCACTGTGGTGACTTCGCAAAATAGCAGGTTCCAAGGATCCAACAACCATCCAAGTACAAAGCAGATTTTATTTAATTTTCCTCTGCATAATTACATAAGTAATTCCTTACACACACACACACTTGTAGCGACATTTTTTATTGCTTTTTATTTGGTAAGTATTTTTAACTCTATGGCGACAACTGCCCCTCCCTGCCTTCCTTTAGCGACGACGTTGGTAATAATAAAGAACTAGCGAACGCCTGCGACTTCGTCCACGTAGAATTCAGTTTTTTACAAATCACGCGGGAACTATGAATTTTTCCGGGATGAAAAGTAGCCTATGTGTTAATCCATGGTAAAATTAATTTCCATTCCAAATTTCAGCCAAATCGCTTCAGTAGCTGCAGCGTAAAGGAGGAACAAACATAATTACACACTTACACACTTTCACACTTACACACAAACTTTCGTCTTTAAATTTTTCACGCTATATGTACATTATTGTCATAGCAACTGCTTTTTTATGGCAATGCTCTTAGTAATGATGTTGAAATATAGATGTGAAAATGGTATATACAATATGGGCGTGCCATAATATAATAATCCAGTAATCAAATCAATCACACGCACGGATTCCCGATCTGCTTGTCCGCGTGTCGTTTATCAATCCGTTGGTTCCGTATGATGACGTCACCGAGACACCGCGTGATGGATCGCTCAATTATACACCATATCTGTTACATTTTACAAAAAACGTATCACTTATAATGTGTATTTTAGTGGAGAAATTGTCTGGATCTGATTGATGTATCGCTATTTTTTCATTCGATAAAAGTGTTCAAATTGGCAGCGGACTTAATATTTTTTGGATAATATTTACTGTATCAAATATCAATCAATGATTCTGTACACAGAAATATATCAGTTTCGACGAAGTCTCTAGCACAGTTGGAAATGCCGTGGTTTTCAAAACAGAGGGCCTGGGTTCGATTTTAAAATCTAGTCAACCGGCGTATTTTGCGTTTAAGTTTTTAATGGATGCAAGCAAAAAAACCATTCCCTATTTTTTTATTATTTACAAGTTAGCTCTTGAATACAATCTCACCTGCCCCCCTAGCCATGTGGCACGTCGATTCTCTTTCTACGATCGCTAACGCTTCGAAAACTAGAAAAATTTTTGGGAATGACATTCGACATCGACAGGTCACGTGATCAAGATCTGTCATTCCCATTCATTTTTCTAGTTTTCGAAGCGTTAGCGATCGTAGAAAGAAAATCGACGTGCTACTTGGCTAGGGGGGCTGATGGTAAGTGATGATGTAATCTAAGATGGAAGCGGGCTACCTTGTTAGGAAGAGGATGAAAATCCAAATTCCTTTCGGTTTCTACAAGACATTGAACCGGAACGCTAAATCGCTTGTCTTTGTCGGTAGGGTGGGCAGCCACGGCCGAAGCCTCCCACAAGCCAGACCTGGACCAATTGAGAAAACCTGATCGAACCCAGGACTTTCGTCTTGTAAATCCACCGCGTATACCACTGCGCCACGGAAGCCGTCAATGATGATTATAAAGTTTGTTATAGTGTGCGAACGCTCTAATTCGTGGAATAAGCCCCTGGTACAGATCGGTGCGATAAAAAAGAATAAGTTGGAATGAGAAAAGTTCCATTCGTTTATGAAAACGTAAAGATCGCGCTTATCACGACTTGGACTGCTTCTGAATTATGGCTCATTCGCACAGACAGACCGGATGAGAAAGTGAATTTATATTTAACTTGCTTAAAAAATTATTAAGTAAGCTGGCTTGATTTTCGAAAATTTTGTTAAGTATTTGTATTGTGATAGCAATTTTAGTAAGCTTTATTTGGACACAGCTAAACCTAGAACAGATAGAACCCTTTCCTGACGATTGCATTCTCTGGCATATCTTGTCAGTGCAAATATAATATAACCCTGGAGTTTGCAGTTGTCGTTCTTTAAAGCTAAAACTTTTAAACTAACAAGAACATCTTCGAGTTCGAGCTAATTTTTTTCTTTTTTTTTTTTCAAAAAAAGTTGACCATACTTTGGAGTTACTTTAAGTATATCCAAGGTGAGACAAATACCTAGTTACCTAAACTTTTTATACCCGTAGTATTTGCCCGTGTGTGATGAGCCGATATCGTTTAAATATATAATTTACCTATATAAAAAAATCATAAAGATACTTTTAATTAATTTAACTTTATTCCATTTTTCTTAATTCATAATCAACTTTTATCTATTACTTGATTCTAGGAGAATAAAAAAGCAAACACTATTTCCATTACAGCAGTAAAATTCGTTATAGCAATCGTAAAGTATTCTAGATCAATGAGCAACACGCGTGCCATATAAACACAATTAAATTAATATAACACAATTTATAACTTTAGGACGACTGAACCAGATGAAAATTCGCTCAGAAATATATTAAAGAACCACAGACCTTCTTTAAAAAAGACAGTCGGTTCGGATAACGGATCTTTGTATAAATGAGATAGATGCCCTGTTGCTTTTATCCTTGACCATAAATTACATAGTACATAGCTATTGTTGAGCTTATCGAGCTATTTAGCGCTAAATCACTTAACCTAATATCAAGTATTTTCTTTTTAGATGTTTCTCAGGATTACAGTGTTTTAAGTCGGCAGTTTTTTTACTAAAAAACATTAAACAAAGTTTTTGTTAAAATTATCAAATACCGAATAAAAACTTATCAAAAAAATCCTAATAATCAATAAGACCGTCGGGTCTTGTTGTTTGGAAAAATATTTCGCGACGAATACCGTATCCCCTTGAAGGATTCCTTTGCTTTTATCCTTGAGCATGAATAAGAGATCTTGCTGCAATTTAGCGCTAAAATTCTTTGCTTAATTGTATTCTCTTTTTAGATGCTTCTCAGGAAGCGTTGATTTCATTATTCTAAGTAGTTTTTTATTGCTCCGCTCTTCAATGGAGCTCCGCGAACCTTCTATTCGCTTTGAAATCGGAAAGGATTTTCATTTAAACTGCATGAATGCATTGAATTAGTATTGGTTTTTATTTATTTTTTAATTTTTATTTATTACAATCGCTTGCCGTGGTTCTACAAACTTGTAAGAAAAACAAAATGAATTCTTGAGGGTATTAATAATGAATGACATAAAATATAAACAAATTTTTACTTATCAATTAATACTTATTTCAATTTATGAAAAAAGAAGAAATAAATTTACCTAATAGAAGCATAAAGCACTAGGTACATGAAAATGTACGGCGTAGGTATAAAAGGTTCTTTATTAATTGCTTAAGTTTGAAAAAAATTTAAATTAACATTTTTTCTCGCAGTAGAAGTTTTAGTATTTTTTAATATTGATTTTAATTTTGACTTTAAGCTAAATAAGGGTTAACTCTAGTATCAAAATTAAAAAGTTAATTCAATTCGTCTGATGAGTTTTAAGCTGTTTCGCGCGGGGCCTTTTGTTGGCGAAGTTTCTAAATATTGAATTATGGTTCTCATTAAATAATATCGGAGTTTCGTTACAGTAATTAATTGGGATGCTCTAGTTTTCGTCATCTACAATCTCATTATTAATAAGTATAATTTATCTATTAAAAAATACTATCCAAGCTTTTCTCGTAGCTGTTAGATATAAAAAATTATAAAAATTCGGTCAAGACGTTTCTGAGCAAGCATTTTTGAAAAATGTAAGCTTTTAGTAGGTGGGAAAGTTCGTATAATATTTAGTATCATTAAAAAATAATAAACAATACTCAGTTCAAGAGTATGTACATGAGTGTAGTGTTCAGTTCCTTACCATATAAATAACTAGCTGACACCGCGCGGTTTCACCCGCGTGGTTCCCGTTCCCGTAGGAATATGGGGATAATATATAGCCTTCCTCGATAAATAGGCTATCAAACACTGAAAGAATTTTTCAAATCGAACCTCCTGAGATTAGCGCGTTCAATCAAGCAAACAAACAAACTCTTCAGCTTTATAATATTAGTATAGATATCGTCTATTAATACAAGTGTCAGAGATTTCTTCGCATACGAAAGTCTACAGGTAAAAGTAAGGCACTACAAAAATCCAGCACGACATCGGAACGCTTTACCTATAAATGGAATCTTTCTTTTGATTTCCCCATTTCCCCGCCTCGCTCCAAGGTCACCGAGTAATCTCCCCACTAAACGCGAATCACCGCCCTCAGATATACACATCAAGTATGAAGCCCATCAAAACAGCGATACACGCTCTCCTGTCGATCGCGCTGTGATTGGGCTGTCAAGAAGAAAATCGCTGCCGAATCGATTACAGCCCCCGATGTTGTATTGGAATTTGCGCGGTTCCACTGTTACAAAACGATTTAATAAATAAACTATGAATTGAGACGCTTTATTATCGCATTCATACTTATTATGTATGGGCTTGTATGCTGTAGTGCTTCAGGCGTGAAAGCGTTAGAACGCTTTCACGCCTGAAGCACTAAGCTGATTATTATTAGTTTTAAATAATATCAATTAGTTACCCACGGTTCGGTGGCCCAGTATCATGATATTTGGAAGTCTCTACAAAAGGCCTATGTCCTGCAGTGGACGTCCATCGGCTGATATGATGATGATGATGATAAACCCACGGTTTCATCCATTCTGGCGTGTGAATTTTAAAAATTTCGTATTTTTATTCTTAGATATATAAATTATATTAGGTATATGATAATTATTGTACATTAGAAAAGCGATACCACGGTAATAATCAATTTCAAAACAAGTAGGCTTAGTTTGCAAGCGCATTTGAAAAAATAGGTTTAAAGTAAAAATCATCATCATATCAGCCGATGGACGTCCACTGCAGGACATAGGCCTTTTGTAGGGACTTCCAAACATCACGATACTGAGCCACCTGCATCCAGCGAATCCCTGCGACTCGCTTGATGTCGTCAGTCCACCTGGTGGGGGGTCGGCCAACACTGCGCTTACTAGTGCGGGGTCGCCATTCCAGCACTTTGGGACCCCAACGTCCATCGGCTCTTCGAACTATGTGCCCCGCCCATTGCCACTTCAGCTTCGCAACTCGTTGAGCTATGTCGGTGACTTTGGTTCTTCTGCGGATCTCCTCATTTCTGATTCGATCACGCAGAGATACTTTTAGAAAGTAAAAATATAAACTTAAAATAAAATTACGACTTTGATTATTTAACAACATTCTTTCCCATCAGAAAAGCGATACTGATGACTTATTTGGCTTATCTTACAAGTCTTTATTTTAAATATTAAATCATTTAAGTCAGGTAAGTCTTCCGTCATAAAAACCGGCGCGAGACAATGCGAACGGCGCCATTACCAGCCGCGGTGGATGAGCGATGGAATTCGAGGGTGACACGCGAGGGTTAGAAAACATGTTAGAACATCGATTTGCGGTGTTTTACTAGATTAGCCGACCGTTATTACGTTTGCGAGAGACAAATCATATTCCGCCAGCCAATGTTGCTGGAATGCGTCTGAGATGTGATTTGACGGGTTAACCTTGTTTGAGTCTAATAAGTATATTAGTGACTAATGAAAGCGTTGAGTACTGTAAAATTAAGATTTTTATTGACTTATCTGTAACAGTCTGTTAAACGTCTTAACTATAATTTTTTACTTGACATCAAGAGTATGTATTTTAATAAATAACTATTTAATTGAGAAAAAATATTTTTTTGAGTAATATTTTTACTTGACTGCCGGTACAATTTAATATTTTTGAGCGCTATTTGGGCTTTTAGCCCAAACCTTTTTAACAGACTTCCAAAAAGAAAGGTTCTTTGTTCGGCTTACTCTTTAAACTGATAATTCGAAAAATTGCGAAAGTTAATACAAAATGGATATAGAACTAAAAAAGTCGCTAATACACTAGACTGGCTTGTGGGAGGCTTCGGCCGTGGCTAGTTACCACCCTACCGACAAAGACGTAGCGTTCCGGTACGATGTCGTGTAGAAACCGAAAAGATGTGTGAATTTTCCTCCTCCTAACAAGTTAGCCCACTTCCATCTTGGACTGCATCATCAATTACCATCAGGTGATATTGTAATCAAGGGCTAACTTGTAAAGAATAAAAAAAAGAAACTTGCTTTATTAGAAGTCTAAAAACAAATGATTTTGATATTATTGGATAAAATACACGAAACCACGGGTAAAAACTAGTACATAATAATATAAGCGAATTCCAGTAATTCCCCTGCGAATACAAATCTCAACCCCATAGGAGGTGCGATTTGATTCATCCCCGGATATGAAGGTGTGACAGGGGATTTAAGAAATGGAAATGAAACGTTCGCCGGTGATGATACTTACGGTGCTACATGAGTTGGGCAATTTGGTTAATTTTGGTAATAACATGTTATATGAAACTTTAGCTATGTCCAGCTTTTACCCGTGTAGATTTAATAACTGTAAATTTGCCTGAGTTTGGATAGAAGCCAGTACTATTCTAGATTAGCGCATGCCCGCGACTTTGTCCGCGTGGAAAGTTTTTCACAAATCCCGCGGGAACCATGGATTTTTCCGAGATGAAAAGTCTATGTGTTAATCTACAGTAAAATATATTTCAACTCCAAATTTCAGCCAAATCGCTTCAGTAGCCGCAGCGCAAAGTAGAAACAAACACACACACACACACACAAACATTTGCCTTCATAATACCTATTAGTATATATTCTTAGAGAGGTGAAATTAAAAAAAAACCAACACAACGACTGTGAGACGCTATAGACTTGAGGTGAAAAAAATTTTTTTTTCGAGTAATGCGATATGGGTATCATATCTAAGCGCTCATCAAGAGGAATTCAAATTGGTATATCATGGCCATATTAAAAAAACGTACATTAGATATTATAATATTTAGGTGCGCGCAGATTAGGCAGTCGGGATTTCAATTTTTTTTTAATTATTTAGATTATTGACTTTGACTATCTTGTGGTGTGTGAACATAACAAACCATTCAGAGATGCCTCCATATTCCGGTGGATGCTGTGGTCTCACACCAATTATCTTTCGGTTGACTCAGCCGTGATTAATGTACCGCAATTACTTGCTCAGCTTTGCTAATTATTATTAACCACTTAACCAGCCCTTTAATTTAGATACCTTTGAGTGGGCGGTCCCAGATTTGATAGGTCAATTAAAATATTTCACACAGGACTATTCATAAACTGCTAGGTTATGTCTCGATAACAGTATTTTGATCGAGAGCCGTGATAGTTCAGTGGATATGACCTCTGCCTCTGATTCTGGAGGGCGTGGGTTCGAATCTGGTCCGGGGCATGCACCTCCAACTTTTTAGTTGTGTGCATTGTAACAAACTAAATATCACGTGTCTCAAACGGTGAAGGAAAACATCGTGAGCAAACCTGCATACATCAACCCATACTCGGCTCACTGTTGAGCACGAGTCTTTTCACAGAACGAGAGGGTTTAGGCCAATAGTCCACCACGCTGGATCAATGCGGATTGGCAGACTTTACACCCGTAGAGAATTAAGAAAAATCTCTGGTACGCAGGTTTCCCCACGATGTTTATCCTTCACCGTTTGAGACACGTGATATTTAATTTCTTAAAATGCACACAACTGAAAAGTTGGAGGTGAATGTTCCGCACCGAATTCGAACCCACACCCTCCAGAATCGAAGGCAGGGGTCATATCCACTGGGTTATCACGTATATATAGATCGGTTTACAGCAATAAAATTGGCTAAGCTGATGGCCTCTTAGCAAAATAACATTTTACGGAGCATGCAAAGAAGACGTCCTACAAAGTGCTTTAAATAAAAAGAAAAATAGTATCCTTTAATTTAACAATTTTAATTTCGATTAAAAATAAACACATAAATTAAAATAAACATTTGCCTTTGTGGAAGCTCATCACATAAATGTTGTACACAAGTAAGCAAACATTTCTCGTTTAGTTTGTTTCTCTTTGCTTCGAGTGAATCAAGAATCCAATTTAGTTTGCCTTTCCGCGGACCTATTTCGAGTTTTACACGAACTTCTTCAGGCGAATGCTCACGGAATGCACTTTAATTATTTTCTAGCTGTGCCATTATTTCATCATCTATTTTTGAATGTAAACATTTACATTTTATTGAAATAGCATCAGTAATTGCATCATTGATTAATTAAGTTCGAGTCACTGGTTTGGTATATTCTGCTTTTAACATTATTGTATTAACCACCACTCAGGGGCCGTGATAGCCCAGTGGATATGATATCTGCCTCCGATTGCGTAGAATGTGGGTCGAAGGAATCATGCACCTCCAACTTTTCAGTTGTGTGCATTTTAAGAAATTAAATATCACGTGTCCAAACGGTAAAGGAAAAACATCGTGAGGAAACCTGCATAGCATTTTCTTTATTTTCTGCGTGTGTGAAGTCTGCCAATCACCATTGGGCCAGCGTGGTGGACTATTTGTCTAACTCCTCTCATTCTGAGAGGAGAGTAAAGCTCAGCAGTGAGCCGAATATGGGTTGATAATGATTAAATTATTGAGAAATATCTCTTACATTACCGCTCAAACAACATCTATATCATCGATAGCATTATATAATCGATACTGAAGCTAAAAATATTTTTTTCGATTTTTTGTCTATCTGTCTGTCTGTCCGAGTTTTTTTGTTATTCGGGCATCACGCTGAAACTACTAAATGAATTCAAATGAAACTTAGCACGGCTTAAGACCATAATACGGAAAAGGTTATAGGATACTTTATATTGCAAAAATAAAATAAGAAGGGGGTGAAATAGGGGTTTTAACTTTTTAAGTTTGTATGGAAAGTCCTTCATTTTTAGCGTTACAGTTTTAAAAGTTGTTCATAAATCATAAAAAAATACAAAACATATTGGGATTCAAAATTTTTTTTTAATTTTGAATCCAAATCAAAAGTCAAAAGTGGTGAAAGAGGGCTTGAAAGTTTACATTGATTTCCAAGCGGACAAAGTCGCGGGCGTCTGCTAGTTTTATATAAAACTGGTTCAGTGTCAATACCCCTTAAGATACTTTTAAGAATGAGTGGATAATCAGAAAGTTGGCCAACATCCGAATGGGCAAGTTTCCTGATTTAATCACAGCGCAGCTCGCAATGACAATGGCTTGAACTTTGCGGAACGAAAAGAAAACTCCGCTACCTTCTTTAAAAACTACCTATGAAGCTATTTAGACTTACTTACTCAATAAGGTTATGTTTACCCTGTTTTTTCTGTTCGTTTTTTCAGTGTTCCTAGTGGGAGTTTGCAATATTTTCATACTGTTACCATCGCGTTAACGTAAACGCGCAGCTTTACCAACCAGCTGCATACCAGAGAATTTTCATAATTCTCTGCGTGTGTGAAGTCTGCCAATCTGCATTGGGCCAGTGTGGTGGACTATTAGTCTAACTTCTCTCATTCTAAGAGGAGACTCGAGCTCAGCAGTGAGCCGAATATGGGTTGATAATGATGATGAAGTGCATACCTCTGTCTCTACACACTAAAAGAGCCCAGTTGAAGGTTTGAAGTAAAAATAGAATAATTGAAATTTCGTATGGATAATGCGACAGTGTACGCGGCGGGTAATGGACGTTCCGTGTTTCGGTTAGCGATGTAATTTGACCGAATGGGAATTTTTTCACGATATTCCCAGATATTCAAATAATCGTGGATAGATAATAAATCATTGCTGATTTATCTATACTAATATTATAAAGCTGAAGAGTTTGTTTGTCTAGTCAATACATAAATAAAATGTCTTTAGAAAAAATAAAACTTATTAAAAATTGAAATTAAAAAAAAAATAAAGCTAGAGATTTTTTTTAAAACTACCTGCATTCTGTAAAGTGCGCGAAGTGACATCGTTCATTTCCATGACAACTTCGTTGTTAGTGAGATTTTATATTTGATATCCCAAACCATAGAAATAAAGTTCAAATTCTAATAAAACTTGTTACATTATTACATCGACGAGTATAAAATAGCGAAATCACACCCCTGATTTCAGAGGATTGGCTTATTCGATCTCCGATGCAATAAATTTTACCAAAAAATTACTTTTCTATTTATACCGATACATGATATTTCTAGATATAATTGCATTGGTTTATTAATCGTTTACGTTATTTCTACACGCGTATAATATTAGAACGAGTATCCAAAGCTGCTCTAATAGGATCTTACCAAATTTGGCTATGCTGGGAGAATAACACGGGCAGAGAAGGGGAGTGTTGACCGATCGTCAAGGAATTCCTTAACCCTACATCCTGTAGTCACAAGTTCAGGACTCTGCTCGGAGTTTTTTTTCTCTACCACGCGATGGACCCGGCACCCGCACGGTGAATCCATGGAATGCTAAGATATTCGCCTCATTATTTGCAAGCGTCCACTATTTAGAGATGCTCAGTTTTTAATGTATACCGTATACCCAGTACAATTACAAATATGTAAATAGATCATTGCTAACGAGGTGCGTTACCGCTTCAAGGAAACAGTTCCCGCATCCGGGATTCATTCCCTCGGATATAATATGAATAAAATATTCATCTACAGCCGTGTGGCTTAACGAGGCTTTCCTAAATAAATGCTAATAACCGGCGCAATCATGCTAATACAATATGACTATTGGAGTTTGCTCCAAGTAATAGACGTTAGCGGGTAAAATTCTCATACTTACATATTGAAAAAACGACTGCCAATTACCCTAATAAACTAATTGTGATCTTACGACCCCAATATATGTAGGTAGCCTTCTACAGAAAAGGATATAGATACCAAAAATGGCCTTTGTGACATGGGTGTCCACGATCAACGGCTTCTTGACAACTCAATCAACTTCTGCGTAACAGTCGAAAAGAGGTCTGCGATTTCTTATGCCAATTGAACGTGCATTCCAACCACGGTTACGGGTGTATCAAGACTAATCTCAGCCCAGAAGCCCTACTATAAACTGAGTTCTGAAACCACAGATAACGTTTTTAGATGGACACACTGTTCCTCTCTTCTTGTTTATCACAATTCTGCAATGGCGACCGCAAAAAAAAAAAAAACAAAGTTCATAATAATTTTGCACAGTTAGTATCTAACTATTAAGTCCCTTGAGGTACAATTTAGAAGATTTCTGAAAATAGACAATCGGCAAAAAAAATACTTCAAAGCGACGTATTGTTTATATACATAATTATATATGTCAATGCTTCGAAGTGATCACGAACGCCCAGCGGCCATGTACCTAGTACGTGTAACAAAATGTATTTTAATGAAACAGTATAACAGCCACGCTGACAACATGAAATAATCAACCGCACAATAAAATGATCCATTTTAAGCTGTAGGTACACAAATATTAATGCTCGAACATTTTACAATTTTTGGTTTTGTGGCGGCACGCAAAATGGTGCATGGCGCGGAATAATTAGGTACAGAATTTATGAAATTAGTGAACTATGATTTTTTGGGTTAGCAAAAAGGTGTTTACATTTTACTTCATTAAAATTTGTTTTTTTTTAAAGAGGATTCATTGTGTGGTTAAACTAAACAATATCAAACTTATTTGAATAAAGATTAATGAATGTTAATAGCTTTATTAATTGAAAATAGCTAATAATATAATATACATAAAATTGCAGGGAAAGTGTGATGTTATTCATTTTCATAACATTTTCTAATAATATAGCTAATTGAAAACCTGGGTAGGTTTATTTGTTCGTTTCAGTTTTACGCTTTGATTATCATGCAAGTTATGTAGAAAGTTTAAAACAACAAAAATAAATGTCGCATAGGGTGCTATTTTTCCACAAAAAACAAAGTGCTATGTTGAATTATTGTATGGAAATTTATTGACAAAATCCACATACGAAGCCAGTTTGAAATAAAAAAATCGGTTTTCTGTAAAATCGGTTTACTGATGATAGTTGAACATGACAACGTCATAAGAAAAATACTGATAGAATAGTTTGGCATTTTTCGAAAGAAAATGTTCCTAAAATACTGTTTAATAATCTTCATAGACCAGAATATAGGTACTTTATTTCTTATAAAAAAAATTGGCAACCCTAGAGCGAGGGAACGACGCATGACGTCATCTTTTTACGAGCGTGCAGCCGGCTTCATCGAATTATAAGACGTTGTCACGTCAAAAATATATCATCTTATCTTAGTAACAAAAGCTTTTATGTTGAAATAGGTAGAATAACTTGGACCACACACAAATCTAATAGCTAACACGTGCGGCTCCGTTCTTAGTTATTAGTATTCATCGGCTACGAACTTCATGTACATACTTGTACGTATGGCGTCTCAGACTGCCGTTATGCGATACATTATAATAATATTATGTAAATATTATTTAATTTGGCTCATTCCTCTATCACACTCATCATTCCTCCGGCTTGCCACACTTGGTAACTGCAGGATCTTCATCCATGTTACATATCGATTCCTTTTCTTCAAACGTTTAAGCTTCGAAAACTCAAAAAAGCATAAGGGAATTAAGGGAATGTCATGTTAACGTGGTGAATTGGCATACATAATTAATTGAATCATACAATATAACAAAAAGTGAAAGGGAAAGTCCTTGTAAACTAAGCCTAATTGAAATAAATGAACTTGACTTAGACTTTGAAAAAAAGGACTTTTGCAATATTTGCATTATAGCTTTTCCAAAAGGACATTATTAAACCCCAATAAATTTATCTGATGTACTGGTTGAGTATCTCTGAAGTTGTTTATTTTTGTTTGTCTTAAACGTACCCACCAATATAAGGGCTCATACTTGGTGGTCGTACTTAACACGCAATCATTTCTTGAGCTGCGGCGCTCGAGTGAGTCCCAAAATCCACTTTGCTACCTTCTGAGGTGAAAAGGTGGCTTTATTGAGAGCTACGGCTGCTGAAGGTTCGTATTTAAAGGGCAGATGATCGAGAAACTAAACTACTTACAACAAGTTTTATTACAATGGAATGAACACTTTGCGCCGCTGGTTTCTACTTAAAACTTTTGATTCAACGCCTGCAGTTGTTAACTCTGCAGCGGATTCAGATTAAACTCAAATGAAATACACATTTTCTTTTTTATTTCTAGCGGCTTTACATTCGCCGCTGTTTGAGTGGGGGGTCTGATTTAGAGTGTTAATGTGATTATTAAAATACTCATAGACTACATAAAATGCATGCATGTTTTACCAATTAAAAAAAAATATTTATTTCAATTAGGCTTAGTTTACAAGCACTTTTGAAAGGTCAAGATTATGTCATAATTCATTTAATCTAATGGTGGTAATAATAGTCGAAAACTTAAAGTTAAAGTTACGAGGATTCCAAACCGCCGCCGTCCGAGAAGAGCCCACAACAAACTCAGCCAAGGTTTATTTTTTTTGTTTACCACCATTTCACAAACTTATTTAAAACTACGCACATCGTATAATATACAGTTATTGTACAATGGACAACGTAATTCATAAGCAAGACCTCCTCACGTACACAAAGGTTTTAAGGCCGTTTTTAATAACTTATCTATCCGCCATTTCGCTTACTAAAGTTAAGAAAAATCTATCTTTCTGTTCTTATCTACTTTAAAATAACCTACTGACAGATAGTTTGACTATGTAAAGATAGTTATCTATCCGTAATCTTGGGTAGGTTATTGAAAACGGCTGTAAGACAATTAAGCCTTCGCGTCGGTCCGGTTCGTTATCAATAACAACTGATCTTTTTCCATAAAAATGGAACCGACTTCGAGGTATTATTTAGATTTTAACACAAAACTGCTAAACCAATGAAAATGAAATAAAACAAATCTGATAGTATTCTTTCAAACAAAAGAAAGAATTTTCAAAATTAGTAAATAAATGACGAAGTTATGAGGTAACAAACATTAAAAAAAAACGTACGGTTGAAAAGAAACTGATGATGATCTTTACAGAGTCAAACGTTACTCGAACGGTCAATATTAAATAATTACATTCTAATATAAAACATATTGATAATAACATATACCTAAGCGATTTGCCGCGTAGATACTCTCTCCAATTTACTCCAATTGTATCCTATCCTGAAAGGAAGTATTTGCCTAGTGGTAGTTCATTGAAAAAAACAGGTTTTTTGCCCTTACCTGTAATTATCGAATCTCGAATCGCAATCTCGAAAAAGAAGTCAAAACGCAAAGGATTTATTCTATGCTTTGGCCATATTGTTGAGGCTAAGAGTATATCGTATATGCTATGGTCATGTACACCAAAGATATATAATCGTACACGCACGAATTTGTCTAGTAAATGGTCATTATTAATGTGCCCATTGGTCCAAATTAGAGGATTGGATTTGCATGTAGCAAGCATTAGCCAAACGGCTGACTGACTATCAAGATGGCTAATTACTGACGAAGACCACGTACTATCGGATAGTTAATTAACTGATCTACATAATATTGCTTAAAATTGATAATTTTATACCAAATTAATTAATTTTATTATCATGTAATTTTTATTTTTATTATTGAAATATGCAAAATTTTACATGTCATGATTACGCGGGTAAAAGATGTATTTATTTAATTAATTGGTACTAACAGGTATAGATTTAGCTACTAACATCTATATATTTACCACCATTATCAACCCATATTCGGCTCACTGCTGAGCTCGAGTCTCCTCTCAGAATGAGAGGGGTTAGGCCAATAGTCCACCTCACTGGCCCAATGCGGATTGGCAGACTTTACACACGCAGAGAATTGGGAAAATTCTCTTGTATGCAGGTTTCCTCACGATGTTTTCCTTCACCGTCTGAAACACGTGATATTTTAATTACTTAAAATGCACACAACTGAAAGGAGGTGCATGCCCCGGAACGGATTCGAACCCACGCCCTCCGGAATCGGAGGCAGAGGTCATATCCACTGGGCTATCACGGCTTCATATATACCACTATCTATATAGATACTACATGGTTTGCATATGCTGGATCCTTCAATAGTTGATAGTAAGGCTTTTTGACATAGCTTGCCCAGGGAAGCTTTGCTTATTTATGTCGAGAATCAGCGTCTTTATGAAGGGATTATTGCCAGAGTAATTACAGGCTCATGCTCTAACCATATACGCCTAAGTTGAATGACTCAGAGCAGTACATTATAGGATATATTTTTTGCAACTCGAAATTTACATTTAGACAATAGATGTTGACAAACTATGTTAAGCCTCCTTTGACACGAGGCCTTTGACGGCCTCCGTGGCGCAGTGGTATGCGTGGTGGATTTACATGACGGAGGTTCTGGGTTCGATCAGCGGCAGGGCCAGTTGGTCCAGGTCTGGCTGGTAGGAGGCTTTGACCGTGGCTAGTTACCACCCTACTGGCAAAGACGCCACGCGATTTAGCGTTCTGGTATGATGTCGTGTAGAAACCGAAAAGGGTGTCAATTTTCATCCTACTCTTAATAAGTTAGCCCGCTTTCATCTAAGATTGCATCACTTTCCAACAAGTAAAATTGAAGTCAAGTGCTTATTGCTACTCAATCCAGATACATAAAGGTATGGGCAAACTAATCAAAAGTTTATTTATAATAGACAAAGTGTTAAATGCCCCATGATTAAACAGTATCGAGCGGCGCGGGAGAGCGGCGCAAATGAGAGTATCAGATTTGCATGAAGCACGCATTAACCGGCACGCTGGCTGCAGATCAAGCGAGCCAATTCCGGCTAAATGCATCTTTAGCCGGAATTAGTACGCTTGATTTGCGCTGCGGCATCGCAGCGACGAAGCCTGGCTCCATAGTCATGGCGGTATTAAGCCAACACTGAGTTAAGGTACGCTTACACGGGCAATTTTAATCACTCCATTCTAACAATATTGCTTAATTATGTCACGGCTACATGTAATACTTTATTTATTTACTAGCTGACGCCGCGCGGTTTCACTCGCGTGGTTCCCTTTCCTTTCCCGTAAGAATACGGGGAAAACATATCCTCTATTATATCCTATAGCCTTCCTCGATAAATAGGCTATCTAACACTCAAACAATTTTTGAAATTGGACCAGTAGTTCCTGAGATTAGCGCGTTACAAACAAACTCTTCATTTATAATATTAGTATGGATATTATTTGTTTATATTGTAGTAAATACCAAAGTTGTTCGATGTAGCATTCCATGCATTGAGGAATGTAAAGTAATTTTGAACAATTTATAACATACGAACACTAGCTGGCACCTGGCGGTGTTAGTCGCAAAAAATAATTATATACGTAATGTAATTTTTCCGGGATAAAGGTATGTCCATTTTATACTTATCTTTATTCCAAATTACAGGTAATTTCAGTTCAAGGTCGTGACGTGAAAGAGTAACAAACATTAATCATAACATCCATTACTATCAGTTTTTCGCAAATCTCGGGAAACCGTGGATTTTTTCAGGACAAAGAGTTATATATGTTAATCCAGGGTATTACGAGTATCTATTTTAATTTTCAATTTCATCCTTATCGGTTATTAGTTGCGACGTTAAAGAGTAACAAGCGTCCATATAAACTTTCGCGTTTTTAATGTTAAATAGTAGGACAATACTTGATTAAAAACTGACTGCTTAACTGTCAATTCGTCTCGACGACATTGCACAATATGAAATAAATTGAGCAATTATCAAAATTGTCATGTTTTATTAAACTTGCTTCAGATTGCTCTACTAATTAGTCCAAATCCATACGTGTTGCCAGAGGATAACCGTCCAAAAAATTACCGAGTAAGCTAACCTGGTAATCAGAGGACAGTGCAACGCACTTATGTAATTGGTAAGATTTGGGACGCAAACGCATAAATGAGGCAAAATAAGTCTCTTTGTAATGGGATCGTCCGAGGACTATTACTAGCGCCCTGCTTATTTCTGATACCTAGCTTCAAGCATCGCTGTGCTCCGGTTTGAACTGTGACAGTGAATGACATGCACATGAGGCGCTTTAGGTTGATTGACGTAGGACAACGCTTTGTGGAACATTTTGGTTATACCCTAAATTATCTCCTTTTCCATGGCTTTCAACACAAAGCAAAGCTATTGCATAGCATTTTTTATCAACTTATACATTTATAATTATTTATTTATTTTATTTATGCAGTATTTTTTTCTATATAAAAAATAAAAGAATAAATAAATGAAAAATATAAAAAAATGCCTTTACGTTGAGCTGGAATCGAATTCTGGTTTAATAACTTTTGACCCTTAGTTTGACACCACTAGTCCAGTTGAGTCGATAGGATTATGTCGAAATGTGTTAACTTGATGCACGGCACGGGTGTTAGGTTTATTTTCGTTACAGAATTTATTGATTCGGTCCCCACGCTCAAAGTCCGCGATGAAAGCTTATTCAATAGCTTTAAAATATATTCAATAAGTACATACATATACATACATAAATATGCTTTCCTAACCAGAAAGTGCAGTATTGTTTAACGCTATAGGTGGATTGATGTCAATAAGGTCGAAAGGAGATGTTCGATGTAGACGGCACAGGACTGCTATATCCTTTCAAAAAGGCTTTTCAGACATGCAGTCCTTGATGTCCTTGAGCTTGTGATGATGACTATGATGATGTACGTATATGTCGACACTCATCGACATCATTAACAGCCGATGGACATCCACTGATGGACATAGGCCTCTTGCATGGACTTCCAAACAAACCGGTCTTGACATTGAGCCACCAGCATCTAGCGGTTACCTGCAACCTGCTTAATGTTCTCGGTCCACCTAGTGGGGGGTCGACCAACACTGCGCTCTTCGGTATCGCCATTCCAGTGCCCTGGGACCCCAACGTCCATCGGCTATTCGAACTATGTCGCCTGCCCATTGCCACTTCAGCTTAGCGACTCACTGAGCTATGTCAGGGACTTTGGTTCTTATGTTCTTATGCGGATCTCCTCATTTCACGCAGAGAAACGCTCGCTCCAACGAGTGACTTTGATTCTTTTTATGTGAACCAGTCGAGACTCATCTCGTAGTTATACTGTTCTTTTTTTTTGACACAATCATATACCTAGTATATGTACATAATAAATAAACAAACAAAAAGTTTAACAAGTTCAAGGCATTCAAATTCCAACATAAACAAACAAAATATGCCTAATTAAGAAGGCTCTAATGTTAAAGTACTTCAAAAGGGTTTAATTCCGAACAGCGTTTAAGAATAAACAGTGGATATAACGAGATGTGTCGACATGTTATTTAACTTGTAGAAGGAGCGCGGGTGCCGCATGTTTAAACTATAACGTATATCTCTTGAGCGAATTTCATGCATAAAATTATCGACGCCTGTGTGTGACATACGAACACCTGTCGGCTTAAGTTATGAGCGGTAGCGAGTTGTAGAATAAATCAACCTCACTGGTATTAAAGAAGATGATCACAGTACGAATCAATGACAGTGGTTTTGTGAAAAATATATAAAATGAATCAATAAGAATAATAACTTCATGAATATTCATTATCGATACTGGACAAAGGCTACTGTAATTAATACTGAATAATTACCGAAGACTTTTTTTAATTTTGCTTCTCTTTTTTCCGCTGTTTTGATTTTAATTTTTGAATTTATTTATTGTATTAAAATTTTCCAAAAATAAACAAAGAACAACAATATATAAAACATAAAGATTGTTTCTACTCGTATATCCTTTATAGAGCTTGAAATCATCCAAACGGTATGTAATAAGTTTCATTATAAAGGCAACAATACGGAGATTAAAGAAAAAAAACACGCAAACTAAAACTACTAATCTTATATGTAAATTACAGTTAAGCTGACGTTTCTATATCCATATAATACAGATTAAACTGTAATAAATTATATGTTTAATTGTTGATTTGTTTTTAAAATAAAATATATTGCAACCTTAGAGCCATTTTTGTTATTGGATGCGCCAAATTTTTTTTTGGATGTTTTTTTTTTTATTCTTTACAAGTTAGCCCTTGACTACAATCTCACCTGATGGTAAGTGATGATGCAGTCTAAGATGGAAGCGGGCTAGCTTGTTAGGAGGAGGTTGAAAATCCACACCCCTTTCGGTTTCTACACGGCATAGTACCGGAACTATAAATCGCTTGGCGGTACGTCTTTGCCGGTAGGGTGTTAACTAGCCACGGCCGAAGCCTCCCACCAGCCAGACCTGGACCGATTAAGAAAATATCAATTTGCCCAGCCGGTGATCAAACCCAGGACCTCCGTTTTGTAAATCCACCGCGCATACCACTGCGCCACGGAGGCCGTCAATCAGTGTGCACGATGGCTTGGAAGAAAAACGTCCTACCGCCATAGTTCACCTCGTTCTTAGTCTTATCCAAATCGCCATAAATATCACATACCTACAAAATTTGCACGTTCATGAATAAATATTTCGGTCCTGGCCCAAGGCCTATAACCCTATTACTTAAGCCAAACGTTATTATAAAGTCACGTGGCCACACCTCACTCTGTAAGCAAAGCTATTCAGATGTTCGGCTTCTCTTGTTGATATTGAAATGAAGCTGAAATTAATATGTATGTCGTGGCGTGAAACAATCGCGCGCCGATGTTTGCCCGCAGTTTCAATGGCGGCTTTGGAAGTTTTGAAGTCGGGATTACGGTGAGTGTTATATTGAGGAGTTTGATAAACTCGGTACAGAGGGCTCGTGGAAAAGGTTACAGCTTAATGGAGTTGACGCCGAGTTGGTGTTTGTGTTTAACTTTTTGTTTAATTATCTTTAAGTTGGAGTAAATAGTAGGTAGGTATTCTTTTTTGGTTCATTGACAAGTTAGCCCTTGATTGCGATCTCACCTGAAGTTAATTGATCGTGCAGTCTAACAGTGGAATTCATAGACGGCACCCCCAGGGGACCATTCACCCGCTGAGTGTCGAATTCTCAAACGCATAGTTTGAATTTGACACTCAGTGGGTGAACGATCCCCTGGAGGCGCCCCCACAACGTCTATGAATTCCACTATAAGATGGGATTACTTGGAACAGCATAAATATCAATAGCATAAAAAACTGCCACAACTTCTAGTTTACTAAAATATGAAGTTGACGGCCGCGTGGCGCAGTGGGTAGTGACCATGCTTTCTGCATCCACGGCCGTGGGTTCGATTCCCACAACTGGATAATATTTGTGTGATGAGCATGGGTGTTTTCCAGTGTCTGTGTGTATTTATACATTATATAAGTATTTATATGTAGTATATAAATGTATATGAATATTATAATATCAACTATCTTAGCACCCATAACACAAGCTACTCTGTATGCTTACTTTGGGGCTAAATAGTGATGTGTATTGTTTAAGTATATTTATTTATTTATTTATTTAAGTTACGTTTGATTTGTAAGTATTTCTAAGTTATTTACATTAATTTTAAAACAAAACACCGATCAAGTAATCGAATATATTCAGTGAATAGTATAAGCGATGTGTGTGTTAGTCTGTCTAAAAATTACACGTTTGTGTATTACGAATCAAATTTATAGCAGTGTGTAGTGTAAGGACTCAAAATATTACTGGTGTTAAATATTTTCCATGTGTGAGTTTACTTCGGCCACCTCAAAAAATTACAGACTATTTTGTTAGTGAATTTGGATTTGATACAAGTCCATATTTATTTGGTCTGATGGGTGAGAGGGTCACACAACTTCCAAAACCGGGCTTAGATTGTTTTCTTTAAATTTATCACAAAAAAGAAATGCTTAATATTACATAGGCGACCCTCGAAGCCTTATAATCTAAAGCCACATAGATCAACAAGACAGTTATAAAATATTCATTATATTTAAATAGAATGCCCATACTGTTTTCAGTATACAATGGAACCTTCCATTTGATTACATATTATTGTACACAATTGTCTCGTTTTTATTTTCCTTTGCGTATTATTGTTTGCCATAAATGATATTATGAAATCATTTGATTCGGGAACAAGGGAAAATAAACAAAGATTTGTTATTTGAAGAAATCTCGTATGATCTGTTGGAGTAGACTCGAGTAGCACTCATGAACATGCCGAGAGGTCGATGTGGGGTGATTCGAGATTGACCTTTGCATAACCGAACAGAATTGAGGTCAAAACTGACGATTAAGGCGTAAGGCGCCTATTTATTTTTTATCAATCTATTTTAACAGCCCACTATGGGACCAGGCCCCTTATAAACACTTTATTCATGCCAGGACCTTTCCTATAAGGTTGTGTCGATGTGGAAGTGTAGAAGGGTATGTAACTTAGACGCCACGCTGCCTTAATGCAGTTTGGTGGGCCCAGGGGTTCTGTGATTCATTTGAGTTTCATACATCGACCTCGTGATCCGCAAATACATGAACCAAATAAAAGACTAATGAGGCAGTCGATATTACAATAATAAATTTTAAATAATTCGACTTCTTTTTTATTATTTATTTATTCTAAGTCGACGTAAATTCCATAATGACAAAGATGCTTAGAGACCATTGGATCAGCTTCTACCTTTACATAGGAAGAAATTATACCTAATTAATCTATTCATTGTAAAGTAAAATAAAATGAAAAAATAATGAGTGTTTTTTTAAGAGCAAATATTTCATAACATAGGCTTTTCTCAGCATAACCTCCAAACAATATCACTATAGCTTGGCAAGTTCGTTCGTAACACTCCCGATGCCCCGCTCGCACGACTTCTTACCCGCGCAGTCCGTTCCCCCCGTCGTCCGCATATCATGGGAGTGTCATCAACGAACTTGCCAAGCTAGTCAGTAGTCACTACAAACAAACTTGACGTTTCAAAAGTGCTTGTAAACTCTCTAGAAATAGAATTTTGTAAAAGTCGCGTGACTGACGAAGATGTCGCAGATCAGTTGGCCGGGCTAATACGGGTCGGGGATTGACCTCTGCAACGCGATCCGGATGACGCTCCGGGCGCAGAGATTGGGGTCAAATCGTGTCGCTTAGGACGATACTGTTTTCTTATCGTGAATTATTTTTCGGGAATGTTTTTGACAGGAAATTCCGGCCATTTTCTCAAATCAGCCCCGGGGCGGAATAGATTTTTTTTCCTGTGAGTAGTAAAAAAGTAGCTTTGTAATAGATTAATTATAATTTTCTTTTGATTTATTTTGTTACTGCTTGGTTTTTAGTTATGAAAAACGAAAGTTAAGTGACACATGGATCGACACGAGAGCTAAGTAAAACTTTTCTACTACTGTTGTTATAAGTATAATGTTTTATTTACTGTTTGTAAAATCGATGTAAAGTTAAGAACGTCTTATTACATGAGTCCAAGTCCAAGGTACATCAGCGTAATTTTAAAATATTACCTATAATTTGAAATCCCTACCTACCTATCCTACCATAATATGCATTTAGTGAAAAGCTGTTATTATTATAAGTAGTGTATGAGTTACTAGAAACAGACAATAATTAATTAGAATTAGAAGAGCTGAGAAGAGTATATAAGACTCTTTTTACCCTTATAGTCAGGGATCCGTAGAATATTTTTTACAACTGATTACTATCAAGTTAATTTTTCGTGAGTAGCGTCATCTCGATGAGACAATCGACTTTTTTATTTACGAAAATTCTTCATTCTGGTAGATGACTGCGTTACCAGGTAATAAAAAATTTGATCGTCTCGTCGAGAAGAAGCTACTCACAAAAAAATAACTTGATAGTAATTAGTTGAGAGCCGTGATAGCGGATATGATCTCTGCCTCCGAACCCGGAGGGTGTCGGTTCGAATCTGGTTTGGAGCATGCACCTCCAACTTTTCAGTTGTGTGCATTAAAAGAAATTAAATATCACGTGTCTCAAACGGTGAAGGAAAAACATAATGAGGAAACCTGAATACCAGAGAATTTTCTCAATTCCCTGCGTGTATGAAGTCTGCCAATCCGCATTGGGCCAGCGTGGTGGCTATTGGCCTAACCCCTGAGAGGAGACTCGAGCTCAGCAATGAGCCGAATATGAGTTGATAATGATGACGATGATGAATCAGTTATAAAAAATGTTCTACGGATCCCGGACTATAATGTTAATCTACTATTAAAGACCATATTACAAATTCTAAACAGTAAGTAACGAGCCGCACACAATTTACAGTTTACGTAAAGTTTTATATTCCACCACGTACGTTCCAACTCTATAACCATACGTTAGTTTTAGTTCCACTAAAACCGATTCAATCGAACTAATAGAAATAATAGTATCGAATTTTTCAATTTTTATCTTTCTATATGTTCTAATGATATACAAATCCTAGATAATAAATCGTCAAAACGTTTACACACGTAATCATAAGGGACAACTTGGAAATTAATGTGTCACAAATACCGCTTGAGCATAGATTTTTTGGGATATTAAGTAGTATATTTGTGCTCATTATCCTCCTTTAACTTCCAGTAAAAGCCCCAATAAATATTTTCAGTAGTTCCAGAAATTAGCCCGGATAAACACAAAGACAATCAAGCAGAGATTTTTTGGTTCGTATGATTATAAAATTGAATTTGAAAACACCGTTACAAATTGGTGGAATGAAAACACAGGAAGTAAAACTATAAGAAATTGTAATGTTGTCATCAATTGTAAATTACAATGTTGTATGATTTTTTAAAAAGAGCAACTGTTGAGTTTCTTGCCGGTATCTTCTCAGCAGAACCTGCCTTCCGGTGGTAGTATATTTACAAATATTCAACTGACGTGTCAAAAGTGCTTGTAAACTGAGCCTACTAGAAATAAATGATTTTTGATTTGATTTGATTTTGGTTATTTTGGAATCATTGACAGATAATGATAATGAATATTTGATAATAGCATTATGATCAAATTATATATTTATATATATTTATTGTTTATCTTTGGATTTCTGTATCAATACGAATTGCAGTCTTTTTATTAGACAATAATGGGCGCTGCAAGTGCGCGCAACTGCGCGAGTGAACATTTTCGCATATTTAATGGCCTCGTAATGGAGTTTACTCGTAGCCTTTTACGCTGAAGAGGCGCTCTTCAAGCGGCGCCATCGCGGATTAACAAAAACAATGACACTTTTAGTTGCTAGAGCTGACACTATCATATTCAAATTTAAATCTAAAGTGATTTCGTTTATTATTCTGACCGTGTTATTCCTAAGACTCTAAATTTTTGTCGCTGCAGTGGATGCTAAGGGTTTTGGACGAGCGCGAAGTCTCTGAAGGGACGCAAAATATCATTGAGTCTTTTATGAGACTCAGACCTAGGTCTAGAGAAACTGAATGGGACAATTTCCTACGATGGGTCCAACAACTAACAGCCCTATCCGGCAGTAGCGTGCACTTCATAGATGAATAAAGCCAATGCATACCCTGAGGATATTAATTGATTATGAAACACGGCTAAAACTCACATTATATAAGGTCGGAGTATGCCCGACTAGTTTCGAACCCACACGGGACCCTTAGTCATGAGCTGGTTCTTGCAATGCGGCACGATCCAAACTGCGAAGCGGCAGCGCGGCGCGCGGCTGCTCGCATCGCTTGCTGGGAGATGGGTTGACTGGTGAAGAGTGAAGGCTCCGTTACACTCCCCAACGGTTCATTAATGTCATCTTCATTAGAGTTGTCTTCTTGTAAGCAAACCGAACTAACGCTTATCTTATTCCAAGTTTGTTATTTGTGACAATGAAAGAAATAGCGGTTTCCACGCTGTCAGCAACAACCATCCATGATCCCGATTTGAAAAACCCTGAGAATACATTACGAATATATATTGCAGGAGGAATATTCTAATTTGTACGTATAGTACTATCCTAGTTAAGAACCTTGTGCACACCACTGCCATCCGGTGACATTATGGTATCCAACTCTCGATAGGGAAAGTACTTTTTGCCTTTTACCTCGTTTTAGAGATTTCTTTAGATCTTGCCAAAATTAACCCCTTAGGGATGAAAGCACTTAAAAATCCAAAGTTTTTTAAGTGTTTCCACACGGATGAAGTCTCGCTCGCCCGCTAGTATTATTGTAAGCAGATCATAAATTAAACCATACTTTATGATCTGCTTACAATAATACTAAATAAATCGTTAAATGAAACCATACTGAAAATGGAAACAAAATCAGAAAGCTTCCGGGCTCAATGTGTTCCATTGCACGTCTATATAGAAGTTTAATAGAAATGATAGCAAGATAACGCTCCGATGTGCTCCGATGTGCTCCCGTGTGCTCCACTAAACGGCACGTGTATTCTAAACAGGTGCGAGATAAAAGATAATTTGAAATCCCTCTGGAGGGAGCCGCGATAAAGGTGCTCAGAGCGGGGTTTAAATAAAAATATGAATAACTTTTTATTTTTAAGTCAGTACGCAGCATTGATAAAACTCATAACAACAACCTGTATATAAACACAGGATGTTTTCAAATGGGCCTCGTATGCCTACGATAATATTTTTAGAGATGGTAGATATTTTAATTGAAAATTAACCGGACAAGTACCTACGTGTCGGACTCGCAAACCTAGGGTTCAGTACAACGTACGTAGGTATTTGATTACGTACATACTTAGGCTAATAACATAAGACCTATCATCACACCCAAATTCATGAACAACATTGTCTGTAATTTTTCGAGGAAAACGAGCTTAGATTAGGTATATTTTATACTAAACTAAACGTTGTTGACCGTTTTTTACACCTTTATACTAACTACACAAAATAGTACATTACTGCAGCGGCCGGCAAGAGAGGCATTGATGGACGAACGTGTGAGTGTGGGCCGAGGCGAAGCGAGGCACAAATACGTAAGTCCATCAATGTCTAGTAGCTGCTATTTAGAACTTTTATTTGAAAATACAATTATTGAATGTACAATTTCTAAAATTTCATGTTGATTTTCCGGGAATTATGTTTGATCGAGATAATTCTAATGCGGTTGATGTTTGTTGTTTACTTTATTGTTTTAGTGTCTTCAGCGTGATTCTGAATTTTAAAGTGTTGATGGGAAGTCGATGGTCAGGATAAGATGCTTTCGTTAATATTACGTGGAATACTATTTTAAATCCAATGACGAAGTTGAACAACTCAAAACAATGGTTTTTTACGCGCCAAAGAATTTTTTTTCACAAAACAGCTCCTTTAAATTAAACCTTTAATAAGTTACCTCTTTGATTGCCATGTTGCGGAGTAGAAGATCGTTCCATTTTTAAATTACACGACAAATATGATGTTATTTGGCCGCTAAACACGACAGATATGGATATTCATACAACTATTGCCGGCCGCTGCTCGACCAGTACAGCAAGTTCAATTTATCTCGAAGAAAGTTGTCAAAATAATGCTCAAATTTCCAAGCATGTTTGAGAAAAAGTATTTTTATGATTACAACTATGAAACATCTATTCTACAGAGACTATTAGTGATTATAAAAACTGTCATAGCGAGGCAGGTTCTCATATAATTAGTCTGAGCGTATAGATATGAAAAAAACTATTTATTTTTAAAATCAAAATCAAAAACAATTTATTGCCAGAATGCGGTAATGTGCGTGAATGCAGAAAGCAGGATCACTTGTGACCGTCAATTAATTCAAACTCCCTTTTTACTATTCAAGAATCTTATTACAATAGTATGTGTAACGTTTAACATATCCTTCCCATTTAGCAGTCAGTTCCGAGCGAACACCTTTATCGATTGGTTCCGTCCGGAGGAACATCGAATTATCTTCCGAATCTTCCCGCTCTGAATACATTCGCCGTTTAGAGGCACGTTCCGAGATCACTATCTAAGTATTGTTTCTATTAACGCCGAAAAACGCTCGAAGTGCTTGGAAACCTCCTTGGTGTATTTTGTACGGCTACATTTTGACGTCCTGGGTTTGAGTCTCAGTTCGAGTTTACGACCTCCGTGGCGCAGTGGTATGCGCGGTGGATTTTCAGGACCGGAGGTTCTGGGTTCGGCTGGGCCGATTGAAATTTTCTTAATTGTCCAGGTCTGGCTGGTGAGAGCTGCGGCCGTGGCTAGTTACCACCATGAATTATTTCGGGATAAAAAAAATAAACCTAGGCTGAGTTTGTTGTGGGCTCTTCTCGGATCAAGGCGCGCTTGGAACCCTCGTAACTTTAATTTTAAGTTTTCGACTATTATTACCACCATTACATTAAATTAAATTTAAATGTTTATAACCTAAGCGTAATTGAAATAAATTAATTTTGAATTTTTAAAAAAGTAGCCTATATTTTGTTCAATAATCTCGAATGTAAGACCTATTAAAATTTTTCCAGGCGTTCTAAACATTAACAGACAAATAAACAAAAAAATATGAAAGTATGTTTGTGTTTTAGTCTCGTGGAAGTGGAATATCTATTGAAGCACTTGAGAAAACAAATTCTCTTTGAAAATAAACACATTATATTTAAATTTATTGAAGACTGTTCTTATGGTAACAATTTCTACGTGCCACAGTTACAATCCACATGTCTCAACGTATCCAAGAAACATCTACAAAGAAAGCAACACCTAATTCACGAAACACAAGCAAAACTTAGCAGCACCTGTCTACAAACTTTCCACTAGCATTAACAAGAAAACTATAAAGTAATTATCAGGCGTCGGCGTTTCAATCAATTTACAAGTTGGGAACAAGCTCACGGCTCCGCAAACACGATGGCCAACTTTTTAACACATTTCACGAAGCTTCAAGGTGTTTGGATTACGAGCCGGAAATGGGTCTTCTTATTTTATTTACTTTTACTGACTGTGGATCATTTAGGGCCTTCTCAAAGTTATTTCCATCGACAGCAGGGAAAACCGTCCCCCCCCCGTCCCCTCCCCCCAAGAAAAAATTAATTTGACTGTTGAAGAAAATAAGGTTTTTATTCGAGTAAAAGGTAACACATAAAGTACCAAAAGAAATGTTCTTTGTAATATTAATGTGATGGGTGTGCTTTTTTCTTGTAGCAAAATGGATTCAATGTTAGGAGTAACTTTGTTGACAATTTTAACCTTAATTCTGAATCGGTATCAGTTATCAAGCCGCCATTACGTAAACCTTGTCGCGAACCCCGTCGAATGGCGAACCCCTAGGGGTCCGCGAACTCCATTTTGAGAAACTCTGGCCTAGTGAATATGACCTCTGCTTACGATTCTGGAGGGCATAGGTTGGAATCCGATCCAAGGTATGCATCTCCAATTTTTCATTTGTATTTCATGTGCATTTTAAGAAATTAAATGAATTATCCGTTGTGCCTGAAATGTTGAAAGAAAAACATCGTGAGAAATCCTGCATACCTGAGAATTTTATCATTTCTTTACGTGTGTGAAGTCTGCCAATCCGCATCGGGCCAGCCAGCGTGGTGGACTATTAGCGTAACACTCTCTCGGGAGAAGACTCGTGCTCAACAGTGAGCATGAATATATGTCGTTAATGATGATGATGATGTCCTCCTATATCACCTGCCTACCGTACTCGTACCTAAAACGTGGTAAATGACAAAAGAGGTTGTGGCAAAAGTGGGAGTCACACTTTGAAGTGTCGTACACTCATACATTTCTATTGATCAAAACTATTATTTTGTAAGATGCTTGTAAAAAAAATATTAAGATTTTACAGAACGGGAATCAAAAGAAAACAAACAAAAAAAAGGCATCTGCAAAAACGGAGGAGCGTCAGCGAAGGTGTTTTTTACATTTATATATATAAATAGGATACCTACTAATTTTTAAAGGCTTATCCTTTCTCCCTGCATTTTAAGACTGCTTACCGTTTACTTATATATAGTTAAATCACGATAAACAACTAATAATAGGTTTCCACTATGCACGCTACTTCTATCAGCTAGTCCCAAAATACATACAATCTCGCCATTCTCCTTTCAAGAGTTTAAAATAACAATTTTATTTGTAATTATAGGTAATATTTCCTTTTACAAGGCAGGGCTTTGAATCGAATTATATCAATATTAAATTAAAATTACAAATATTTATCTTAACTTTTTAATTAGGGTTAAAACTAGTTTAAAACATCTTTTTTATAACATGTCGGTGGTACGTAATAAAAAGCGCAAACGAAGAAAATTAAAAAAACAACAGCGGAATAAACACTAAACCTTTCTTTTACTTTAATTAAATTATTTTCATAAAGGGTTAATGTCACGAAATTTCTATGCAAAGATGAAAATTAAGAAGAATGAAAGTAAATTACATGAAAGATAAAACACAATTTCATTTCTACAATAGAATTTCACAAGTGTTCGACCTCTTTACAACAAGTCGCTTCGTAAAACACCACAACAACAATAGCGAAAGTAGAACAATTGTTGTATATGAAAAGAAAGCAACAACAAAAGCACATAATTATTGCCTCACCGAAATACTCTTTGCTATGAAACCGTAAATCTCAGCTCTACAATGCTTCAAACCTTGACTCTCTTTATCAACAGCGACCAGGTTTACTTTTGTTTTCCAAAATTAATGACTTTTTGACTGACTAAAATGTTTCTCCCATTTTAATTAGTAAAGATATACCGTTAATTTTAATCAGTCAAAAGTCATTAATTTTAAACTGACTAAAATGTAGGATTAAAAGTTTAAAAGATATCTTAATTATCTCTCAGCATCTCTCCATCGTCACGACTATATTCAGACAGGAATACCAGAGATTCAAAACTAGTGAATGGATTTTCTGGAGTAATTTTAAGAAATGTTTAATATTAAATACGTATAGCATTGCTATATTGCAAGTAATCATTATCATCAGCCTATATCAACTACCTACTACAGGGTCAAGCCTCTCGACGAACTTGTTGCTTAAAGTGTATTCATAATAATATTATCACTGTGATTAAAAGAAAGAAAGAAAGAAAAATCATTTATTTCAAAAATTGTGCCACACTCAACTATTGTGCAGTGCCTGATACCCCGACCACTTAGGCAAGTCAACGCCAAAGGTAGTCTAAGCATCAGGACACCACTATGTCATATTTGGCACAACCTTCAAGGTTCTGCTCAGCATTGTGCTGCATATGCTGTATCATAATTACTGAAGAAATATTTTCCTTAATGGATTTAGTTTAAACCATTCACAATTAAATTTCAAGAAATCATTAAATACTGACGATTCAAAAACTCAACAAAACTATGAATTCAAAAGCTCTAAAAGTTTAAAGCCTACAGATTCAAATTTTAATATGTAGTAGGTATACGTAAAGTGCTTGTATGGCATTTGTACCATATAAATTGCGCAATACATTAGTTTATTTAAAGACTATAAATCGTTGCCATAAATTCCGATTCAGTTAGTACCAAACCAACAGTTTTATTAGATCTGTAGATACATACGAGGCCTATACCAGTACCGAATCACATAATGGAATTACTTTGTGAACCTATTTGTGAAATTGTTTAGTTACAGTAAAATAGCTATCTGCCCCGGTGTTTATACGTCTGCACTATATTTTTTTTAACAAAATTTTGTATTTATACTAAACCAAAATCCATGTAGCCCAGTGGAGCCTCTGCCTCCGATCCCGGAGGGTGTGGGTTCGAATCCGATCCGGGGCATGCACCTCCAAATTTTCAGTTGTGTGCATTTCAAGAAATTAAATATCACGTGTCTCTATCGGTGAAGAAAAACATCGTGAGGAAACCTGCATACCAGAGAAGGTGGACTATTGGCCTAACCCATTCTGAGAGAAGACTCGAGCTCAGCAGTGAGCTGAATATGGTTTGATAACGACGACGGTTTTAATCTTTTTTGAAACATAAACCTAAAGGTAAATGATGATACAATCTAAAATGGAAGCAGGCTAACTTGTTAGGAGGATGAAAATCCACATCCCGTTCAGTTTCTACAAGACATCGTACTGGAACGCTAAATCGCTTGGCGGTACGCCTTAGTTGGTGATAACTAGCCACAAATGAAGCTTCCTACTAGCCAGACCTGGACTAATGAAGAAAACCTTAATCAGCTCAGCCGTTTGATAGACTGGTTTGAAGTTTATTGAGCAAAATATAGGCTACTTTCTATCCCGAAAAAATGAATAGTTCTCGCGGGATTTCTAAAAAACTGAATTTTAGGCGGACTCATTTTAATTGTAACTATAGTTTACGAACTAACGAATTTTTCGTGCTCAGTGTGCCTAGTGGGAGTTTTCAATATTTTCATTCGCGTTAATGTAAACGCGAATTTATATGGAACAGTTGTACAGTAGTGCCACTAGATGGCGCTGTTTCAATTCCTTGGAAATTCGCGTTTACGTTTACGCGATAGTAACAATATCAAACTGCCAGTAGACCCTCTGATGTCATAGTACTACACATTCATCCTATTCTTTACGTACACTACGTGTTATATAACTCAACTCACCGCTTCTGATCCAGTAAGAAATCAGCTGGATCAAGAGGCAGCGTTATTTACCGTGATACCTAGCTAATGATTAGCGGTAATTAATTAAATTACACGGGGTGTGACTAAGATAGGGGTGGGGGGTGATTTAGTGGCTCACTCAATAATGTGAGGTAATTCGTTGTTTCTCCTAACGTGTGTTTGTAGCACCCCGGAGACATGCGTGTTGGAGACTTTTAGGTTATGTATCTTGCTTCGGTTTTTTATTCATGCTAATGGAATAATGGAAAAGCCATTTCAGGTCTAACTTGTTTTGTAATTTGGAGACCTTGAACTTGAATTCTACGAATATCACAACTATACTCTTTTACATTTTCTTTTCTATGCTGTGTACATTTTGTATTTTGTGCTGTTGTCTTAATGATTGTAAGAATTAGGAAACATGGACTTCGGGAAAGAGATCCATACCCTAGCCATCGTCGTTAACAACCCATATATGGCTCACTGCTGAGCTCGAGTCTCCTCTCAGAATGATAGGGGTTAGGCCAATAGTCCACCACGCTGGCCCAATGCGGATTGGCAGACTTCACACACGCAGAGAATTAAGAAATTCTCTGGCGTGCAGGTTTCCTCACGATGTTTTCCTTCACCGTTTGAGACACGTGATATTTAATTTCTTAAAATGCACACAACTGTAAAGTTGGTGGTGCATGCCCGGACCGGATTCAAACCCACACCCTCCGGAATTGGAGGCTGAGATCATATCCACTGGGCTATCACATCTCTCCCATAGAGATCCATACCCTAGCCATGCGTGTACAATTTTTTATTTTATTCTTTACAAGTTAGCCCTTGACCCTACCTGATTGTAAGTGATGATGCAATCTAAGATGGAAGCGGGCTAACTTGTTAGGAGGAAGATAAAAATCCACACCCCTTTCGATTTCTACACGACATCGTACGAAACGCTAAATACTTTGGCGGTACGATTTTGCCAGTAGGGTATATAGTAACTAGCCACAGCCGAAGCCTTCCGCCAGCCAGACCTTGACCAATTAAAAAAAACATCAATTGTTCCAGCCGGGGATCGAATCAAGGACCTACGTCCTAGGAGAATGAAGAAGCTAAACTAAGAAGACTCCTAAAACACCTGTTACTCGGCTATACTTTTGATTTTCGTACAAAATAACTCGTCAGAAAGGATAATCAAATTAATTGTATACAGGGTGTTCTAAGACGGGTACCCAGCAGGGCCATAAATACCCGGCCGCAATAGCAGATAAGCGCGGATGTACGGCGCTTATACAGCGAGCGCGCTGTGAGATTTATGGTTTACCTGCGGGAGCACTTAACGCGGAGAGGACGGAAATCTTAGGTTAGCTTACTTAACGATTAAGGCATACACAATTACTTTCAAAATAATTAAATTAGTATTTAAAATAAAGTGTTATAATATTATACTTGTAAAGAATACTGTAATATAAACACAATAACGAAAGCTCAGATATGTCGCTCCAGTATGTTTGACAAAGAAAATGAGCCCGACTCAGTGGATTTATATTGTTTAGTTTAGGAGATTCTTCTGATTCAATACGCTATTTGTACAATTTTTTGCCTTGTCACTGAAGAGAAAGAAGAGAAGATATTTTCGGGTCTAAAAATCAATATTCTACACAAATTAACAGGGCATGGTTAATAAAAAGTTATAATTAAATTGATGAATTTCATAAGGAAACAGAACTCAATATAATTATTTGTAAAATTAAAACGCGTTTTGTAAAATGTATGTTTAAAAAAATATATACTATTGTCTGTTGACTCTAATCTCGAATATCTGTACTATTTTCACAGGTAAAAAGATCGAAATCTGCATATGAATTTGGCACCATCCACTGGTCACCGAAATAAAAAACGAAAAATTGTAAATTAAGTTACTACTGAAAAGATAAACGAATACTAGCGGGACCGACGATTTAAGTTGCTCTTTTAATTTAGGGATAGAACACTGCCTTCTGACGCCAGGCAAAGAATACTTAGAAGAGAGAGAACTCAATGTTTCTTACCCAGGACCTCGCCATCCGAAGTCATATAGACTAACCACAGTACCATCAAAGCTAACAAAGAAATTCCACTAATATTATAAACGCGAAAGTTTGTGTGTTTGTTTGTTCCTCCTTTCGGCTGCGGCTACTGAAGCGATTAGGCTAAAATTTAGAATGGTAATAGAGTTTACTCTAGATTAACACATAGGCTACTTTTCATCCCGGAAAATCCATTGTTCCCATGGGATTTGTGAAAAACTGAATTCCACGCGGACGAAGGCGCGTTCGTCTCTTAGTAATTAATATAACTTGATTATTTGATGTATTTTTAGTTCCTTTGATATAAAAGTAATTGAAATGTACTTATTCCAAAGAGAGCGACTAGTAAAAGAGATACAAAAGTGGTTTTATGTTAGTGTATTTAAATTAAAAGATTCGGAGTGTTTTAATTAAACGAGTGCAGGTAGCTCGTCCCAGTCCGGGTATTGGTGATTGCTTTTATAAATTGCGGTGCTTTTTAATTCTAGTTTCTAGTTCAATATACTTTTTTTTAATTATTTTGTGTTTTCATAAAAAAACAAGTTTAAAGCTTTGTTTGTTGATCAAAATTAAAAATATATATTTGACAACCAGATACCAGACGCCCCGCGGTTTTACAATCGTAGTTCTGGTGCTGTTCTCATTGGAATACCAAAGTGACATAGCCTATGACACTCACAAATAATGTAGCTTTCGATTGGTAAACAAATTTTCAAAATCAGTTCAGTAGATAAGGAGAGACCCCTACAAACTCACAAACATTACTTATTTTTATAAAGAGGTAATGTTTGTTATAACAAAATTTTATATTATTTGCATTAGTAAAGAATATTACAAGTAAATAGGTACACTTAGTTTATACCTAAGCGCTTTTAAAACTTCGCGTTACCTGTTTGTAGTGATAGTGATTGCGATTGACATCATTGCAGAATTGACTAAATAACACTTTACAGCAGCTATCACACCTAATGTTAAGTGATGTACCAGTAACACAACAACTACAGATGTACTGTCATCATCATTATCAACCCATAATCGGCTCACTGCTGAACTCAAGTCTCCTCTCAGACTGAAAGGGGTTAGGCCAATAGTCCACCACGCTGGCATAATGCGGATTGGCAGACTTCACACACGCAGAGAATTAAGACAATTTTCTGGGATGTAGGTTTTCTCACGATGTTTTCCTTCACCGTTTGAGACACGTGATATTTAATTTCTTAAAATGCACAAAACTGAAATGTCGGAGGTGCATGCCTCGGATTCGAACCCACACCCTCTGGAATCAGAGGCAGAGGTCATATCCACTAGGCTATCACGGCTCTACTGTACTTACAGCATATTTTATAGGTAAGATGATCCTACATATTATGCTGTTTGTTCTTTTGTTTCTATTCGATTTACGATACGCACTTCGTTAAAATTGTAAAGAAGTTAAGTGATACCATACGTTACAAGTGTAATGTACTTATATACATAAAGTATCAGAACCCTGTTAATATATTTAATATTCCGGCACACACCTCAGGCAGTGGGTTGTATCTGTCGGTTAATTACTAACTAACTAACAGACAAACATTGGTGATTGCGTTACTTATGCATTGACACGAAGCGAGGGGGAGATTGATTATAACTTTAATTGTATTGAATATTGAATGTGAGCAGGTGTTATCCCTGTATTGAAATCCGACATACAACTTACTATCAGATGGTAATGTAATGTGTATGTAATGGTAATAGCTTAACAAGCTGACGCAACCTCGAACCCTGGACTTCATGACCTGAAGCCGAATTGTTTGAATTGCATTGAATTTTAAGCAAGTTTGTACTCTTAGATTGGATATGACCTCTTCCTCCGATTCCGGAGGGCGTAGGTTCAAATCCGTTCCGGGGCATGCACCTCCAACTTTTCAGTTGTGTGCATTTTAAGAAATTAAATAGCACGTGTCTCAAACGGTGAAGGAAAACATCGTGAGGAAACCTGCACACCACCTTCTTAATTCTCTGTGTGTGTGAAGTCTGCCAATCCACATCGGGCCAGCGTGCAAATAGCGTGAACTATTGCCCTAACCCCTCTCATTCTGAGAGAAGACTCGAGCTCAGCAGTGAATATGGGTTGATAATGATGATAATCATAATGTACGCTCAGACCTTTTAAATGCGTAACGCATTTTAATGTGGTTTTCATTAATCGATAGTGATTCAAGAGGAATGATTACATGTATAGTTCAATAAAAAGGTTCAGGGATAGCAATAGGACGAGGTCACGGGCGTCCACGAGTTGGTTTAAAATACATTTTTATACGGTCATAATTATATACCCTCGTGGTGTATTCTCATTCGCTTTTCATTCATTTCAGCGATTGTTCTAGTTTAGGTTCCCTTTGTGTTGGCACTGAACACTGAACAGCTTTTGTGGAATAAGGTCAAGAACCTACTTATAAAAAAAAAATGTATTTTCAGTATAAAATTCTATAATAACGTCGTATATTTTAATAATTAGTTGGTTGGATTTATACTGGAGTACAATGATGATAGACACAAAGAAAAACTAGATTAGTGCATGAATGCTTGCAGATGAATGCTTGCAGATTGCGACTTCAATAAATAGGAAAATTTCAACAAAATTTTCTCTTTCTGTTATTTTCTTTTCCTTCTCCTTTTTGACATCGTTCGCTTTAAATACAAAAGTTAAACGCGTATACCGTACTAATATTATAAACGCGAAAGTTTGTATAGATGTTTGGATGTTTGTTACTCTTTAACGCCGCTACTACTACTTTAAGTAAAAAATAAGGACAAAATTAGAAAAAGTTAATTTATTACTATACACATAGACCTGACGGAATGCGGATTGATAATGATGATGATGGATGATGATGATGATGATGATGATGATGATGATGATGATGATGATGATCATGATGATGATGATGATCCTAAACTTGTCGTTAATGCCTTGCCTTTCCCATTCAATTAAAAAAATATAAAATGTTAAATTGACCTAAGTTGGGTTTCGATAACAAGCCCTCTCGCCTAATAAAGCAAGGCATTCCCAACTCCGCTAAAGAGGTCATCAATTCGGTAATATATAGTAAATATACCTACCTATATGTTATTAACATGGTAGTAGAAATTCAGGCTCAATTCCTGCTAAGCAACTATACATGTCGGCTCGAAACTACTCCCATTATAATGCTCGCTCGCAAATTAGTTACAAATATAATAAAGAGAGGCGACATAACGACTCCGCGGGGTGTTGTAAACCCGCCATTATGAGTCTCAAATCCTGCCCGAATTACGCGCGTAAATTAAATATGGAGCCCAACCATACGTGCGTGACTCCATTGTGCCATTTCACTAATGTAAAATTTCATTTTATTGATAAAGCGATGTATACTGTTAACATGTATAACGGATACCGTCACCAAAATGAAAATTTTACTTGCTTAAGTGATATCCAGGGTTTATATCTCTAATGCTAAATGGCATAGAGCAGATGGTGCGATGTACTTACCTGACGTACTTAGCTCCATCGATAAATACTTTTGCCTAATCCTATGTTTTGAAAATAAAGGTTGCTTCATACATATCATACACATCTTGAGTTACTATACGAGTGTATATAATTTGATCTATTTCGGCGAAAAACTGAACTAAACTGAGCATATTTAGCCCATTTATTAAGTGATACCTATAAAAAATTGTACTATATCTTCAATAGTACCTGAATCACTAATTTGACGACCTCCGTGGTGCAGTGGTTTGCATGGTGGATTTACGAGACTTGGGTTCGATTCCCGGCTGGGCCGATTGAGGTTTCCTAATTAGTCCAGGTCTAGCTGGTGGGAGGCTTCAGCCGTGGCTAGTTACCACCCTACCGGCAAAGACGTACACAAGCGATTTAGCGTTCCGGTACGATGTCGTGTAGAAACCGAATAAGGTGTGGATTTTCATCCTCCTCCAAACAATTTAGCCTGCTTCCATTTTAGATTGTATCATTACTTACCATCAGGTGAGATTGTAGTCAAGGGCTAACTTGTAAAGAATAAAAAAAATCATTAAATATCGAAGAAGCAAGTTATGGCTTTCTTTTTCTCAATGTAAGTCAGCGAAAAACCCTGATCGTTAAAAAGTAGAATTACCTTTAGAATAGCTTTTGACGTTCATCTCATTTGTCGTATCGTCTTACAATGGAACTGCGCTGCTCCTCGTATTAGTTTAGCGATTAAAACGTAACAAGTAGGTACTCGTGTACATCATATTTAGCCGGATGTAAATCCGCCCGTTATTACCGCCCAGGGATAACCTATTAATGATCAAACGCTCAGTAATAGCGGCGTAAACGCAAACTGTTTATGCGGACTTCATCAACGTTTATGTGTTATACTTGAAATTGATTGCTGACTCTTGACTATGGAGACTCGACATTAAATTGTACAGTTTAGTAGAGCTCTTTGTTTTATAAATATATTTAGGATGTACTTTCGCCATGCGTATTTTCCTCTGGTATAAATAAAGAGGAATATGCAGGTTTAACAATTTTATGTTTCAAGGTAACGGCGAAGATAATATTAAGTAAGACAAATTTCTTGTGAATGGTTGGCCTGTTATAGGCTTTAATTTTCATCTGAGCTTTCAGGGTCTCCAAGGTTTCCCCCAAATTAAACTTAAAGCCTGCGCTAAAACTGTGTACCTCTACGACAATAATCCAAGTTGATAATGACCTCGTTTATTTGAAATTCCCTTTAACAGGTAGGTAGTTATTAGGCCTCCATTCGCATGAGATTTCTTTATATTTAAAATATCAAGTTGAGCTTTTTCTTATGTAACATTTAACACCTAGGTATTTGTAATATTTTAGCGAAATAACTAATGTACAAAAGTATTTACAGAGGCAACTTTTAGAGCAATTTTTTTATCAAGTTAATGAAATCGTGTTCTGAAAATTACTATCAGATCTATCACAAACACTTTATCCAAAATGATGTCCTAATGCCCGGGACGGAGCCGACGCCCGACAAATGCAAACGTAATTGAAATTCATGATAAAAATGTCATTTTTACGCGTCTGCCGGATGTGTCCCGGGCAATATGCAAATACAACGCACAAGACGTTACACAAATAAAATAAATACACGCCGGGGCCGTAAATTGCCAGACTTTCCTGCCGGTTTATTGGGAAAATATACGTGACAGTATTTATTTTGCTGTAAATACTGTCTTACGTGTGAGTCATACATGTAAATTCAAGTTAAATTATGTCTGTAATTTCAAATTGTAAATGTGTTACATTGCTCCCTCTTCATCATCATCATGGACGTCCTCTGCTGGACAAAGCATGGACTTCCAAACAACACTGTCTCGAGCTCGAGCATCCAGCGACTCCCTACAATCCGCCCGATGTCCACAGTCCACCTAAAGGGGTCGACCAACACTGCTTTCCGGTGCAGGATCGCCATTCCTGCACCTTGGGACCCAACCGGAGTTGGGAGAGTTTTTTATTCAATAATAATAAGCTTTTTTAAAATGGTTGTCTGTATGTCCGTCTTTTTATCAGTGCTAATGTCTAGAATAGCTGTACCGATTTTAATAGGATTTGCTATATAGACAGACAGGATCACTGAAAGATAGAGAAAGTTACTGAGCAACATATTATGGATATTTTTTATCTTTGAAATACGTGAGAATTTTCTTGAAAATTTCC
The DNA here is from genome assembly GCF_947172395.1 of Bicyclus anynana. Classification (NCBI taxonomy): domain Eukaryota; kingdom Metazoa; phylum Arthropoda; class Insecta; order Lepidoptera; family Nymphalidae; genus Bicyclus; species Bicyclus anynana. The sequence goes on along the minus strand of NC_069088.1, from coordinate 1,880,491 downwards.
TAATATATAGTAGGTTACGATACATGAGGCAAGGTAATAAAGCTAAAACAATTAGCCCAAAAAACATTTTCATCATTTAAAACAACTAATTGATAATTAGTAGTCATTCGATAACCATTATTAAAACAACGTCATCCCACTTCATTTGTTCCATATTAATAAAATTATGTAAGTTACAATCATCGGAGCGGTAATGATCCTTTATTTCGTCGGATAATTGCACGAAATACGATTATTGTTAAATACAAAACAGAAACGATTTCACTTAAACTGATTTACGTCAGCAATCACAGATCACGGCAGAGTCTCTGCACGTTTAATTAAAATAATTGCGAATCTTTTAAATAAAGCACAGATGCGCGGACGTTCCATAAAGCTACAAAAGTAAAAATTTGCAAAATTAACAGAATATAACGAAAGAAACCTGGATGAAATTACTCATATAGAATAGAATAGAACAGAATATCACCTCATTAGTTCAGAGCTTCTATATATGAGATGTTATTATTTTGATGTTTTTTATAACTGGTTAGTAAATATGATGTATTCTGTGACGTAGTTTATTAAGTAGCACGAGTGACAAGCTGCTAATTTAAAATTACAAAGAGACGTTTTATTTATTAGTATGGATTTGAATGAGTGGTCCAGTACTTTGTTATGGGAAAACATACGACATAGACTCCCCTTCAACGAGATCACATCGCTTTATGGAATAAATCCCGCGTCAGTACGGTCCACCCGTCAAGCACTCTTCACGTGTCGAAGTATTTCAATTAATTGAATTAATTTTTGCAATATTTCGATGGCCAAAGTAAGTTTAAACAAACGTTGATAGAAAAAATATGCAGAGTAATGTTTCAGGTAGAGACTAACAATTTGTAAATAAACACAAACTGTTATTCATTATAAATCCAATCACTTCCACAAATATATAACCGTGCTGGTTTTCGCGATAAAAACTTATCCATCCTACGTCATAGTGTGATTAATTTTAGTTCATTCAGCAGTTTTGGCGAGAAGTGCAGCCTTCAAAGAGACGGATAGACAGACATACACAGCAATAAAACTACAATGTCCAGCTTCACCATCGATTACACAGTGTCTTTAAATAAAACATTTCAAAATCTTTAATAAATATTTCAAAATTTCAATATAAAATTAAACCTGTTTGATTATAAGCTGGTATAGGTATAGTCAAATAATAATCATCATTATCATCATATCAGCCGACGGACATCCACTGCAGGACATAGGCCTTTTGTTGGGACTTCCAAATATCACGATACTGAGTCACCTGCATCCAGCGAATCCCAGCGAATCGCTTGATGTCGTCAGTCCACCTGGTGGAGTATTTATTTATTTATTTATTTATTTAGTGCGGGGTCGCTATTCCAGCACTTTGGGACTTCTCTCCATCGGCTCTTCGAACTATGCCCCACCCATTTCCACTTCAGCTTCGCAACTCGTTGAGCTATGTCGGTGACTTTGGTTCTTCTGCGGATCTCCTCGTTTCTGATTCGATCACGCAGAGATACTCCTAACATAGCTCGTTCCATCGCCCGCTGTGTGACTCTGAGCCTTCTTATGAGGCCCATAGTTAGCGACCGACTCTCAAATAATACTCAAAATCAAATTGTAATTTTTGCAAGCCATGTAAACGGCAGCACTCTTTTAAAAATTTATATTTATTCATGGTTTCATTGTTAGCAAAAGCATATTTTTGAAAAAGAAGCAACATTTTGAGTACATTTTTGGAAAACAACGCGTTGTTTCAACTTTTGGCGCATTTGTTTGTTGAATATTAGACTACTTTTCCATCCGACTAACAAGTTATGCGTGATAGATTGAAATGGGTTCCGTTGTGAATTTTTAATACGGAATACTGTAACACTTTAAAATATGTATGCACCTTTGCGAAAGCAAAATTATCAAGCTTTACCAACAGCTACACTAGCTATTTGCAGCGACCTCATTCGCAGCTATCTTCATATTTTTTTAGATAGTAATTGCTTTGTTGAGCAAGTAGGTAGATAGGTTTGACACCAAATTATGGAACCATGTAGGTAGTGGATTATTTAAATAGACTAATAATAATTATATTTTTCTCACATTTATTAATTGTACTTTTTTTAAATTTTAACAAAGTTTTCAAACGTATAGGAGGGTGAAAAATTATTTCCTAATTACATATCTATCAAATGTACAAAAAGTCATTAAAATCGGTAGAGCCGTTTCGGAGAAGTACGACCACAAACACTGTGACATGACATTTTTAGATATTAGATTATTATTATTATTATTTATTGCATGTAAAGACGTAGGAAAAGCAAAGTATATATAGCATACATATTAATATTAATATTATTCCCGCGGACAGACAGACCGACAACCACAGCGTCTGTGGCGCAGTGAGATGAGCGGTGGACTTACAAGACTGAGATCCTGGGTTCGATCCCCGGCTATGCCGATTGAGGTTTTCTTAATTGGTCCAGTTCGGGCTGGTAGCAAGCTTCGACCGTTGCTAGTTACCACCCTATCGGCAAAGACGTACCGCCAAACGGTTTAGCGTTCCGGTACGATGTCGTGTAAATGTAAGTGGTGTGGATTTTCATCCTAAACCTAAACAAGTTAGTTCGCTTCGATCTTAGATTGTATCATCACTTACCATCAGGTGAGATTGTAGTCAAGGGCTAACTTGTAAAGAATAAAAATAACAATCTGCTTAAACGGTATAATGGTATGGGACGCCACTGTTAACAGATCGTATTTAGCAGAATTTAATATTGTTTTATAATTATAATTTCACCGCCCCTCGGTATCGTAATAACTTCCGAAAGAATTTCTTTTGAACAGGTAATTAATCAGAAATTATATTTATAACGAAGGGACGTTTTTAGAGACCCTTAACTACGAAAAGAAGTCTATTTTTTACTACTATGCGAGTAAGACCGATTCTATAAAAAAGGTGAATTATTCGCACTTCTGTCAGTTACGCAAGTTCACCATCATAGTCCTGTCAGCCTGAGAAATATTACTGAAATTTTTCTGGAATAAGAAAAGTCTCAGTAGTCCACAACCTGACCCATGACTCGAACTTAGAACCTCGAGATACGAGCCACATAACTCACTAACTACTGGACCAACGAGGCAGTGTTACATTGCTTACATTAATTTACCTATTTTTAGCAAAACCGAACCGATCGCTACCCCTCTCTAACTCCCTACTTTTACAAAAACTAGTCGCGCCACCTAGCGTCAGCACGAGCCAACACGAGATCGAGCGATTCCAGAGATTACCCCTTACAACACCACAAAATTTACCTCTTAATAAAATAAGTATAAATAAAAAAAATATATACTATAAAAAATACTGTGTACGTAACCCGCTACATATGAAAGCTATACTGACTTGATATTTTTTTACGTAACATAATTAATTTGAACGTAATTGAAGCAAAAAACCGCTGTACCACTTTATTTTGATTTGCCGGCAGGTGGAGATAATATAACAATATCCCAAGGCTCCCTTTTTAAAAATAAATGAAGGATACCCTCGTGGAAATCATAATGTTTTCGACATTGTCATTTCTTGTTACACTTTTCCTTCCGCTCTGCTTTTGTGGGGAGTTTCCAATTTTTTTCCTGGCAACGTAGTGTAATTGTATTATTATAATTTCATAATTTTTCATTTAAAACAGTCATAATTTCTTAAAATTGTGTTCACAGTTCTTGACTAAAATATATGTAGGTATTTTATTTATTCTTTTTAATATAGGAACTTAAGGCCATTACAGTAATTTTACTTGCATTATTTTAATATATTATGAAAGCTCCTAGATTTGGAATATGTTAAGAATTTATAAACTCTGAACTAGCTCAGAATACTTGTGGGTCAAATGGCTTCAGTCTTAGCTTACCAGCATAATCCCGCCATCAACTTAAAGATTCCTCGTCAATTCCAAAAAAACATATAGGTTACGAAATATAAGACGTATTTAGGTCAACCGCAAAAGTTAAAAGTTTAAATATAAACTACATTACTTCTAAGTGCATTTATACGGGAACCAAGGTTTTCTTTCACAGGACGGTGAAAAAAAGAGGTATATGTTATTTTAAATTGAATGGCAGCATCACAGCTACAGATGTAAACGGCACAAAGTGGGCCCTAACAGTAAACAAAAAAGCGTTTGGGCCCCACGATAAAAGCAATATGCCCGGCAAGCGTTTTCTTCACCAGTTCAATACTCAATTACTCGGACCATGTTTGGAACGCGAAAATTGTAACGGCGAAATTCGCCTTTGTCCATTTTTCGCAGCGTCCGATAATTGACACTGACACAATGCACCGTTGAAGCGGGCGCGAAATAATAGCTCGCGAGCTGGTGGCATATTTGTATCGCCTAGTTACTCAATCGACTATTTGAAGAGTTGATCGAAAGTGCAGTTGCTTGTTCAATTAATTTTCAGTCTCAATGAAAGTAATTGTTAAAGCGCAGCGTCCGTGACACAAGCGGGTGCAGAATACATATTTCAGTACCTAGTTTGATATCAACTTTTTGAAGAGTTGCTCGGTCAATGTGCAGTTGCTGGATTAATTGAATCAATTGAATCCTCAATGGCTCCATGGAAAAATGGACCGGTTATACAAAGGCATATGTTCAGGGCTAGACCCTTTGAACTTCTAACATACCTACTTCTAATACCTAAGCTACATACATCGCGATAATACTTCCGACAATATTCCCTAAGGTTTTATTTTGTTTCATATACCCGAAGTAGATTTGGCTACGTAGGTAATACATGACAATGCGAATATTCGCAACAGCATAGCAGCATAGCATAGTTTACACGATAGCAAAAACAAAAAAAGACAAACAAAATACAAACACAAAAGTAAGTAAGTCTCAAAGATAAGTTTGCCCATTCAAAGGCTTTATTAAAATCTCTTATTACAAAATACATATTTTAGTGGTGTTTTGCATTTGTAATGATTGCTTTAGTGTAAAGGCAAATAGTTTTAAAAAAATGATATTTGATTTAATAAATAATTTCTAAAATTTCCTAAAACGTGATGTTTTTGATTTCATACATTTAGAACAAAAATAACGATATTTGCTATTTAATATTAAGTACCTTATAAATTCTCTACCAGCTCCGGGGCTATAATATTGAGCGCGACAATTGGGTGGTGTACAATATTGCTGGTTTGCTTGTTGGAAAATATTGCATGCAAAAGTTTGCGGCGTCGTGTTTCATGTTTCGTTGTACTTAGCTTTATTGGTTTTGTGTTTTTTTATTGGTATTTGTTTTGCATAAAATACAAAAACTAACATGAAAATTTATTTTGTTTAGTTCTGTTTGTTTAAGATATATATTGTACGCAATAGATTTATAAAATGGTATTGGAATATTTTAAAATGTTATTTGAAAAAAAATCAGAAGTGGGATGACCAATGTTAGTTAGTTGTTTGTCAATCATATCAGCTAATATTTATTTTGTTTGTTTGTTCCTTCGTTTCGTTCCAAACAATGCTTTATATAATATAAAAAAAAATCAGCAGAACTTGAAGGCCCCAGTTTGTACTATTATGTTTTATGTGTACTAAGCAACCAACGATCAGGGTTTCAGGGTAAGTAAGGTTTTTCTCACAATAAAAGCTGTCTTATGGATTACTTACCGAATCCAATACTTGATTTAAAGTATTGTTATGAGATAAAAGAAAGAAATAGAAAATAAGATTGAATAAAACCACGTTTAAGGTAACTATTTTAATGGCTTCTTAACGTTACAGTTGTCGTTTTGTTAAGTGTAGATGATTTTATGACTTTTACTTTTACCGCTACGTGTATTAATTACTACATTGTAATATTATCTCTATATGACATTATATTAAATACCTACTAGATGAATTATTTGATTTCTTTTCTGATTTATGAGTTTATTCAATTTAGGAACAAAAAAATTAGGATTTGATTTTACATAAATTTAAAGTGCAAAAATATTTTACACACAACTAGTTACAATAGATTAAAACAATAAATATCGAAATTAAATGATTGAGTGAAAATGAACAATATGTTAATGATGGATAATGAGATGGGTGATGGAATTTGAGCATTTTCGATATAAATAAGTTATAGTGAAATATGAGTATGTCGTCATCTTGATAAACTATTCCATATAATAATAATTATTCTGTTTACTTAATAGGAAACTAAGGTTCAAATTGACTCGCTTGTATTTTATTCAATTAACTTTAAAAATATAATATGAAAACTTTTAAACGGTATTTGGTTATTCATATTATTATATATTTTACAATTTTTTTTTATTTGTAGTCGTTATCTTACAGTAACAATTCGATTTTCCACTTTCTACCACAGTTTAAAAAACATTTTCTTTCTTTAATTTAATTAGTATCCGAATTAAAAAAAAAATAATCTTAACGGCTTTCTTTTGTGCACTGCAGGCACAATAAGCCTAAATCTTTAGATTACAAGTATAAATAAACGCAATTAAATTCGACTTTAATTTACTTTAATTAGATTTCTAATTTACTTAAATTCGATTTTTAAACTTACTAAAATTTCTTTTAGTAACGCTATACATACGATGAAATTCACCTTTAGTTTTCTGTTGATTAGGTGATTTTATAAAGTTATATAATTTGGCAAGATGACGACATGAGCTATGGCATCTAGTCGTGTCTCTTCCTATAGAAAACGCCGTGGGGCTCTTCTACCAGCTCTTCAGGCTTCGGCTTCGGCACGTAGGGGTTCTTGAGAGGGTCTGCGTTTAACCTGAGGAAGAAGAAGAAGAAGATATACTTTATTGCACACAAAAATACAATAATAAATAAAAACATTAAAAATTAATAATTTAAACTTAGCATGCAAAGGCGGCCTTATTCTTTATGTAATCTCTACAAGGCAACCCCTGACGGCAGGAAATTTTGAAATTGAATTATTGATAGATATTACACCCACGGTTTTTAGTCGTTGATGACCTCTATAACGTAGTTGCGAATGCCTTGTTTCATAAGTCAAAATGCTAGGTTCAATTATTTTCAAACTCATGAAGGTTTTCTTAATTGGTCTATGTCTGGCTGGTTGGAGGTGGTCGTGGCTAGTTACCAGCCTACCGACAAAGCTGTACCGCCAAGCGATTTAGCGTTCTGGTACGATGTCGTGTAGAAACCGAAAGGGGTGTGGATTTTCATCCCACTCCTAACAATTGAGCCCGCTTCTATCTAAGATTTTTTTTTGTTTCTTTACAAGTTAGCCCTTGATTACAATCTCACCTGATAGTCAGTGATGATGGAATCTAAAATGGAAGCGGGCTAACTTGTTAGGAGGAGGATCGACATCGTACCGGAACGCTAAATTGCTTGGCGATACATTTTTGCCGGTAGGCTGGTAAAGATTGCATCATCTCTTACCATCAGATGAGATTGTAGTCAAGGGCTATCTTGTAAGGCTACAACTTAACTGTAATAAACATAAAACGACATAAACCTAATGGATAGGACACTGCCTCATGAGCCACCAACTGAACTACAAACAACAGCCAACGTTGGCCCCCATAAAGCCCAGGATCGAAGTAGAAGAATGGAGACGAGGTACTTACTTGTAGTGAGCGATGGCCTGTGAGCAGTCGACGTTGTACCACCAGTCGCAGGCGAACTTGGCCTGGTCGAACAGTGTGCCATTGGTGCACAGGAACGACGCGCCCTGGTGACCCTCGCGACCGTCGTGGCACACGTGGTAAGCCTGGTGATCAAATAATAATCAATACTTATTGAATATTGAATAATAGCAGTGATAGACCAGTGGAAATGACCTCTGCCTCCGATTCCGGAGGGTGTGGGTTCGAATCCGGTCCGGGGCATGCACCTCCAAACTTTTCAGTTGTGTGCATTTTAAGAAATTAAATATCACGTGTCTCAATCGGTGAAGGAAAACATCGTGAGGAAACCTGCATACCAGAGAATTATCTTCATTCTCTGCGTGTGTGAAGTCTGCCAATCTGCATTGGGCCAGCGTGGTGGACTATTGGCCTAACCCCTCTCATTCTGAGAGGAGACTCGAGCTCAGCAGTGAGCCGAATATGGGTTGATGACGACTTATTGAATAACTAGCTGACATCGCGCGGTTTCACCCGCGCGGTTTCACCCGCGTTTCCCCTTCCCATAAGAATACGGGGAGCGAATAAGCAAGCCTTCCTCGATAAATAGGCTATCAAACACTGAAAGAATTTTTCAAATCGGACCTGTAGTTCCTGAGATTAGCGCGTTTAAACAAACAAACTCTTCAGCTTTATAATATTAGTATAGATTGTATATCTGTGATTTCAAAATAAACTGTGTTTCATATTTACAAGACACCAAAACACAAATGAGCTTTTTAAATTTTTTGTCTGTCTATTTGTGCGGGCGAATCTTTGGATCGGCTGGACCGATTTTAATATGACTTTCACTAGAAGGTAGAAGAGGCTATTGAGCAATGTATAGGCTACTTTTTTCCTGAAAAAATCCATAGTTCCCGCTGGAATAATAAACCTAATTTCAAGTGTACGTAGTAGCCGGGGTCCGTTACTTTTAATAATGAAAGGAAAATGGCCTAGTCTTGCACTGAACTATTAAAAACAAGCGGACGCCCGCAACTTCGTCCGCGTGGAATTTAGTTTTTCAGAAATCCCTCGGGAACCATGGATTTTTCCGGGATGGAATCCAGATAATCCAGAGTAAAATCTATTACCACTTCAAATTTCAGCTAAATCCGTGCAGTAGTACCGGCGTTAAAGAGTAACAAACATCCAAACATCCATACAAACTTTCCCGTTTATATAGTAGGATAGGATAAGCTTATAACATTGGTAATCCAAAAATGTAAGCGACTATCGAACTCAATAAGGGTTTGTGTGTACTGTAATGTATCTAAAAGGTGTGTACTGTAATGTACCTTTGTCTGCATATGTTCATCAGTAAATGCATGCGAAGATCGGTTACTGTAAATGTTCCTACGTCCTAAACAGGAAAACTTTACTTTTCTAATCAACAAAAACATGTCATCAATAATTCAGATTTACGTACATAATATTTGAATGTTGGTATAATAAAACGTTTATTTTTAACAAGTAGCTAAGTATTTTTATATGAAAACTAAAAAAAACAAGAAAATCTGATCAAAACAAAATCAATTATAAAAAGCTGTTCGACTCGGATAACATTATTACATTTTTCATCAGAACGCAATCCAATAAACCCTAGAATCACTCCATAGATTCAAAGATTAAATTTCCAATTGGATTCCATTTAAAACTCCGCTTATCACGACCATCGGTTTCTCACTGCGAACTGTAAATAATCATGTTCTTTAAGCGAGTTTCCACGTCGCAAAATTACTATGGCCAACCAATTTGGGCCAAATTGAATAAGTTTGAAGACATTGTTAGCTGCCGTGACTCACCTAAAACTCACTCCGTAATCCGAAATTATAATTTCAATCGCGTTATTTCTAGGAAATTAATTAAGTCAAACTTTCAAAAGAATCAATTCGTGAAAGGGGCACTAAAGGGAAAATTAAACTTACATAAAGGGAATGAGTTCGAATTAGGATTGGGGCCCTTTCTTCCGGTGGTATTATTTGAATTTGAGTAATTTATTATCTGACAATACAAAACGGTTGCCTTACTGACGGCCAGATAAGGCTCTTTGAAGATTGAAGTTTGATCTACTCGCACATTTTATATCTGAACTAACTGTTGTCCGTGACTTCCTACGTGTGACATTTGGTTTTCATTTTACCCGAATATTTATCGAAAGCATGTACTATGTTTCACTATTTATTTGCGTGTAGTTTATTTCAAAACATGAGAGTCACTAGATTATTTTCAATAATTATGTCTAATGAATCATCTACCTATTATACATACAGTTAGGATGTATGTTTGTTATTCAAACACGCCAGAACAGCTAAATACCTACATCTGGATTAATTAGGCACAAATAAAGATTTTAGTCTAATATAACACATACTTTTTATTCCTATATTATTTTCACAGGAACTATAGGAATAAAAAAGTATGTAACTCAATCGAAGTGGTTAAAACTGCCGACTGAAACTAGAATACATACACGTAGATTTGTATGTGGTTAGTTATCGCTCTATACAATATAAATAAAAACATATTATTCCAACAGTTTAGAGGGTACGTAAAGATTTTTCCAAAACCAGCACGCCCTACTAAATCACTTTTAAACAGTTCAAAAAACAACTTGAACCAACGGAACAAATTGGTGAGAACCTTCATTGGTATTTACAAAGACAAACGCAATTAAAGGAAGACCGAGAGCACATAAAGGCGTCGGATCCAACTTTTAGACCATTACGGATCGCCCCAGGCGGTAAGCCTTTTCGGAACTACTTTTTCCAACATCAAAGGCTATCTCCGAATAATTTTATAAACCCTTTAATTATTTGTTTCGCTTCAATAACTGTGCACCTACAGGTTCTTTTGAAAAGAGGTATAAAATTAAAGTATTATTATTACAGTATTTTTAAGATGTTAGGACCTAGGTTTTGTTCTGTGGACAGTGCTCAAAGAATGCTATTTCGTCTGCGAAAGTGAAAATAGCCGCTCTCATCTGATTCGCTGATAGAATACGCGACAAGTTTTTCTCGATTACGACAAAATAAATGTCTAAAGGGAATTCCGTCAATAGAAAGAATTGGTTCTGTCTATTATATTTTAGAAATTTGATGAGGAAAGGCAATTTTACTACACAATGATGTTATTGTAATATTCGTCATAAGTTGTTTTGTATTAATTAAAGAAAAAACGTCACATACAGTAAGCAGAGTGTTGGTTTGAATTCATAACCCTGCACCAGTATATACAAGCCCTGGGGCCGTTTGTGTATTCTACAAAATCTTTTCATAATACTTAGATAAGTATATTTAATGTTTTATATCCCAGATAACCCGTTTCAACATTGGCATACATTCCAAGATGGACTGGCACGTGGGCGCAGCTGAAGTTGGTCTCTGGCGCGGCGGTATATGGGGTAACCGATGCTTAGTACACTCGGTATGTTCACCTAGCATCCCGCTTCACCATTGGCATACATAACAGGGTGAAGTGGTACATGGGCAAAGCTAAACTGAAGCTGATCTCTGGCACGGCATGGTAGATGGAATAGTCGACGCCTGGCTCGCCCGGTATCTTCTTAATCTAATAGATATATTTAAATATTCTCACCTGGCATCCTGTTTCAACATTGGCATACATTCCAGGGTGGACTGGCACATGAGCGCAGCTGAAGCTGGTCTCTGGCACGGCGTGGTAGATGGGATAGTCGACGCCAGGCTCGCCCGGTATGTTCTTAATCTAATAGATATATTTAAATATTCTCACCTGGCATCCTGTTTCAACATTGGCATACATTCCAGGGTGGACTGGCACATGAGCGCAGCTGAAGCTGGTCTCTGGCACGGCGTGGTAGATGGGGTAGTCGACGCCTGGCTCGCCCGGTACGTTCTTGAGATCTTGAGGCTTCTCATGCTCCCTCAACGGTTTGCGGTAAACGGCTTGGGCGTGGCCGATTTGGAATGGATAAGGTTCGTAACTCTAAAAAGATATTATTAATATTATTAAGAGACTTAAGTAATCTATATCCTTATTCTATGTCTATTTACATATAAATCGAAAGGTCATAAGTGACCTTTCGATTATCGAAAACCACTTGACGTAGAAAGTTGAAATTTGTCAGGGAGGTAGTTAGACACCCGCCAAGAACGGATTTTGCGAGAGGCATTGCGAATTAAGGAGAACTAAGGGCGTACGAAGTTACCCGGCGTCCGCTAATATAATAAAACTCTTTTTTTTTATTATTATTCTTTACAGGTTAGCCCTTGACTACAATTTCACCTCATGGTAAGTGATGATGAAGTCTAAGATGGAAGCGGGCTAACTTGATAGGAGGAGGATGAAAATCCACACCCCTTTTTTAGTTTCTACACGGCTTCGTACCGGAACGCTAAATCGCTTGGCGGTACATCTTTGCCGGTAGGGTGGTAACTAGACAGAAGTCAGAGTCGCAAGCGGCCAGAGTGGGGGCTTTGGCTGCTCATAATCCGCGACACTGGAAAATTGCAGCTTAGAGTGGCACAAGCTGCTATGCGTGGTATAACATCATAAAATATATATATACTGTTAGACGAGCACTAGAGGCGTAGTGCAACGGATGCACCGGCGAGTTCAAAAGAGATCCCGGAGCATCCCAATATGCACTGAGGGTGGCCACCGAGGGGGTTTTAGTGGTAAGTCCCACATAACCCGTCTTGTCCCCCAATAAGTCGGGTATCTCACAAAGAGATTTCCCCCCACGAAAAAAAAAAAAAAAAAGGTGGTAACTAGACACGGCCGAAGCCTCCCACCAGCCAGACCTGGACTAATTAAGAAAATCTCAATCTTCCCAGCCGGGGATCGAACCCAGGACCTCCGTTTTGTAAATCCACCGCGCATACCACTGCGCCACGGAGGCCGTCAAACTCGTTGATAACTTATAAGTAGGTAGATTAAATACTGATGTCTATAACAAAAAAAAAAAAAATTTTTTTAATTTAGAACAGCTTTGCTTCTATAACAAAACACTTTTTCAATCACTTTGAAACAGTGTTTTGTTTCTACTACCTTGGTCCCCGAACCAAAACTAAAACTTATTTTCTACCCACAAAGCGTTTCAAGTGACAGATACAAAAATTACCGTTTGCTTTATCTATTCCATTGTAACTGTACAGCTTTATGCTATCCAATAAATTAAATATAACAGGATATAATACAATTTAAACTTTATTTATATTGGATGCCAGAACTAAAATGTCAATAACAATGACGTTGCCATGGAAACGAGCGATGTCCCAGCTGTAACTATACAGAATGCAGGGGCTGTCCGGCATGTTCATTGCAACACACATCACAATGTCTGAGTAAACAAAGTCAGCAAAACTTCACAAATAAATAACAACTACATAAATCAACGTCGCAGGTAAATCAACACTGCAAAACCATTAT